>NW_020627707.1:502880-596757 GCF_003573695.1 Papaver somniferum | reverse complement strand
CTCCGAGATCGAAACCTGGCCAAGATCAGACCACTATAAGTCCGGAAATTCCTAAGAACGATGAATCTTTAACAGTTTCCGGGATAGATTCCATGGGAATGTTTAGGGAAACCCTAAACACACACGAATTCGTCAACTTCGAGATAGATACTGGCTCCGAGATCGAAACCTGGCCAGGATCGGACCACTATAAGTCTGGAAATTCGTAAGAACGATGAATCTTTAGCAGATTTCGGGCTAGATTCCATGGGAATGTTCACGAAAACCCTAAACACATACTAATTCGTCAACTTCGAGATAGATACTGGCTCTGAGATCGAAACCTGGCCAGAATCGGACCACTTTAAGTCTGGAAATTCGTAAAAACGATGAATCTTTAGCAATTTCCAGGCTAGATTCCATGGGAATGTTCACGGAAACCCTAAACACACATGAATTCGTTAACTTCGAGATAAATACTGGCTCCGAGATCGAAACCCTGCCAGAATCGGACCACTATAAGTCTTGAAATTCGTAAGAACGATGAATCTTTAGCAGATTTCGGGCTAGATTCCATGGGAATGTTCACGGAAACCCTAAACACACACGAATTCGTCAACTTCGAGATAGATACTGGCTCCGAGATCGAAACCTGGCCAGGATCGGACCACTATAAGTCCAGAAATTCCTAAGAACGATGAATCTTTGGCAGTTTCCGGGCTAGATTCCATGGGAATGTTCACGGAAACCCTAAACACACACGAATTCGTCAACTTCGAGATAGATACTGGCTCCGAGATCGAAACCTCGCCAGGATCGGACCATTATAAGTCTGGAAATTCCTAAGAACGATGAATCTTTAGCATTTTCCGGGTTAGATTCCATGGGAATGTTCACGGAAACCTTAAACACACACGAATTCGTCAACTTCGAGATAGATACTGGCTCCGAGATCGAAACCTGTCCAGGATCGGACCACTATAAGTCCGGAAATTCCTAAGAACGATGAATCTTTGGCAGTTTCCGGGCTAGATTCCATGGGAATGTTCACGGAAACCCTAAACACACACGAATTCGTCAACTTCGAGATAGATACTGGCTCCGAGATCGAAACCTTGCCAGGATCGGACCAGCATAAGTCTGGAAATTCGTAAGAACGATGAATCTTTAGCAGATTTCGGGCTAGATTCCATGGGAATGTTTACGGAAACCTTAAACACACACGAATTTGTGAACTTCGAGATAGATACTGTCTCCGAGATCGAAACCTGGCCAGGATCAGACCACTATAAGTCTGGAAATTCCTAAGAACGATGGATATTTAACAGTTTCCGGGATAGATTCCATGGGAATGTTTAGGGAAACCCTAAACACATACGAATTCGTCAACTTCGAGATAGATACTGGCTCCGAGATCGAAACCTGGCCGGATCGGACCACTATAAGTCTTGAAATTCCTAAGAACGATGAATCTTTAGCAGTTTCCGGGCTAGATTCCATGGGAATGTTCACGGAAACCATAAACACACACGAATACGTCAACTTCGAGATAGATACTGTCTCCGAGATCGAAACCTGGCCAGGATCAGACTACTATAAGTCTGGAAATTCCTAAGAACGATGAATCTTTAGCAGTTTCCGGGCTAGATTCCATGGGAATGTTCACGAAAACCATAAACACACACGAATTCGTCAACTTCGAGATAGATACTGGCTCTGAGATCGAAACCTTGCCAGGATCGGACCACTATAAGTCTGGAAATTCGTAAGAACGATGAATCTTTAGCAGATTTCGGGATAGATTCCATGGGAATGTTCACGAAAACCCTAAACACACACGAATTCGTCAACTTCGAGATAGATACTGGCTCCGAGATCGAAACCTGGCCAGGATCGGACCACTATAAGTCTGGAAATTCCTAAGAACGATGAATCTTTAGCAGTTTCCGGTCTAGATTCCAGGGGAATGTTCACGGAAACCCTAAACACACACGAATTCTTCAACTTCGAGATAGATATTGTCTCCGATTTTGAAACCTGGCCAGGATCAGACTACTATAAGTCTGGAAATTCCTAAGAACGATGAATCTTTAGCAGTTTCCGGGCTAGATTCCATGAGAATGTTCACGAAAACCCTAAACACACACTAATTCGTCAACTTCGAGAAACAAACTGGCCCCGAGATCGAAACCTGGCCATGAGAGGACTACTATAAGTCTGGAACTTCGTAAGAACGATGAATCTTTAGCAGTTTCCGGGCTAGATTCCATAGGAATGTTCACGGAAACCCTAAACACACACGAATTCGTCAACTTCGAGATAGATACTGGCTCCGAGATCGAAACCTTGCTAGGATCAGACCACCATAAGTCTGGAAATTCATAAGAACGATGAACCTTTAGCAGATTTCGGGCTAGATTCCATGGGAATGTTCACGGAAACCCTAAACGCACACGAGTTTGTGAACTTCGAGATAGATACTGTCTCCGAGATCGAAACCTGGCCAAGATCAGACCACTATAAGTCCGGAAATTCCTAAGAACGATGAATCTTTAACAGTTTCCGGGATAGATTCCATGGGAATGTTTAGGGAAACCCTAAACACACACGAATTCGTCAACTTCGAGATAGATACTGGCTCCGAGATCGAAACCTGGCCGGATCAGACCACTATAAGTCTGGAAATTCCTAAGAACGATGAATCTTTAGCAGTTTCCGGGATATATTCCATGGGAATGTTCACGGAAACCCTAAACACACACGAATTCGTCAACTTAGAGATAGATACTGGCTCTGAGATCGAAACCTGGCCAGGATCGGACCACTTTAAGTCTGGAAATTCGTAAGAACGATGAATCTTTAGCAGTTTCCGGGCTTGATTCCATGGGAATGTTCACGAAAACCCTAAACACACACGAGTTCGTCAACTTCGAGATAGATACTGGCTCCGAGATCGAAACCTTGCCAGGATCGGACCACTATAAGTCTGGAAATTCGTAAGAACGATGAATCTTTAGCAGATTTCTTGATAGATTCCATGGGAATGTTCACGGAAACCCTAAACACACACGAATTCGTCAACTTCGAGATAGATACTGGCTCCGAGATCGAAACCTGGCCAGGATCGGACCACTATAAGTCTGGAAATTCCTAAGAACGATGAATCTTTAGCAGTTTCCGGTCTAGATTCCTTGGGAATGTTCACGGAAACCCTAAACACACACGAATTCTTCAACTTCGAGATAGATACTGTCTCCGATTTTGAAACCTGGCCAGGATCAGACTACTATAAGGCTGGAAATTCCTAAGAACGATGAATCTTTAGCAGTTTCCGGGCAAGATTCCATGGGAATGTTCACGAAAACCCTAAACACACACGAATTCGTCAACTTCGAGATAGATACTGGCTCCAGGATTGAAACCTTGCCAGGATCGGACCACTATAAGTCTGGAAATTCGTAAGAACGATGAATCTTTAGCAGATTTCGGGCTAGATTCCATGGGAATGTTCACGAAAACCCTAAACACACACTAATTCATAAACTTCGAAATAGATACTAGCTCTAAGATCGAAACCTGGCCAGGATTGGACCACTTTAAGTCTAGAAATTCGTAAAAACGATGAATGTTTAGCAATTTCAAGGCTAGATTCCATGGGAATGTTCACGGAAACCCTAAACACACATGAATTCGTTAACTTCGAGATAAATACTAGCTCCGAGATCGAAACCTTGCCAGAGTCGGACCACTATAAGTCCGGAAATTCCTAAGAACGATGAATCTTTGGCAGTTTCCGGGCTAGATTCCATGGGAATGTTCACGGAAACCCTAAACACACACGAATTCGTCAACTTCGAGATAGATACTGGCTCCGAGATCGAAACCTCGCCAGGATCGGACCATTATAAGTCTGGAAATTCCTAAGAACGATGAATCTTTAGCATTTTCCGGGTTAGATTCCATGGGAATGTTCACGGAAACCCTAAACACACACGAATTCGTCAACTTCGAGATAGATACTGGCTCCGAGATCGAAACCTGGCCAGGATCGGACCACTATAAGTCTGGAAATTCGTAAGAACGATGAATCTTTAGCAGATTTCGGGCTAGATTCCATGGGAATGTTCACGAAAACCCTAAACACACACGAATTCGTCAACTTCGAGATAGATACTGGCTCCGAGATCGAAACCTTGCCAGGATCGGACCACTATAAGTCTGGAAATTCGTAAGAACGATGAATCTTTAGCAGATTTCGGGATAGATTCCATGGGAATGTTCACGGAAAGCCTAAACACACACAAATTCGTCAACTTCGAGATAGATACTGGCTCCGAGATCGAAACCTGGCCAGGATCGGACCACTATAAGTCTGGAAATTCCTAAGAACGATGAATCTTTAGCAGTTTCCGGTCTAGATTCCATGGGAATGTTCACGGAAACCCTAAACACACACGAATTCTTCAACTTCGAGATAGATACTGTCTCCGATTTTGAAACCTGGCCAGGATCAGACTACTATAAGTCTGGAAATTCCTAAGAACGATGAATCTTTAGCAGTTTCCGGGCAAGATTCCATGGGAATGTTCACGAAAACCCTAAACACACACGAATTCGTCAACTTCGAGATAGATACTGGCTCCAAGATTGAAACCTTGCCAGGATCGGACCACTATAAGTCTGGAAATTCGTAAGAACGATGAATCTTTAGCAGATTTCGGGCTAGATTCCATGGGAATGTTCACGAAAACCCTAAACACATACTAATTCGTCAACTTCGAGATAGATACTGGCTCTGAGATCGAAACCTGGCCAGAATCGGACCACTTTAAGTCTGGAAATTCGTAAAAACGATGAATCTTTAGCAATTTCCAGGCTAGATTCCATGGGAATGTTCACGGAAACCCTAAACACACATGAATTCGTTAACTTCGAGATAAATACTGGCTCCGAGATCGAAACCCTGCCAGAATCGGACCACTATAAGTCTTGAAATTCGTAAGAACGATGAATCTTTAGCAGATTTCGGGCTAGATTCCATGGGAATGTTCACGGAAACCCTAAACACACACGAATTCGTCAACTTCGAGATAGATACTGGCTCCGAGATCGAAACCTGGCCAGGATCGGACCACTATAAGTCCAGAAATTCCTAAGAACGATGAATCTTTGGCAGTTTCCGGGCTAGATTCCATGGGAATGTTCACGGAAACCCTAAACACACACGAATTCGTCAACTTCGAGATAGATACTGGCTCCGAGATCGAAACCTCGCCAGGATCGGACCATTATAAGTCTGGAAATTCCTAAGAACGATGAATCTTTAGCATTTTCCGGGTTAGATTCCATGGGAATGTTCACGGAAACCTTAAACACACACGAATTCGTCAACTTCGAGATAGATACTGGCTCCGAGATCGAAACCTGTCCAGGATCGGACCACTATAAGTCCGGAAATTCCTAAGAACGATGAATCTTTGGCAGTTTCCGGGCTAGATTCCATGGGAATGTTCACGGAAACCCTAAACACACACGAATTCGTCAACTTCGAGATAGATACTGGCTCCGAGATCGAAACCTTGCCAGGATCGGACCAGCATAAGTCTGGAAATTCGTAAGAACGATGAATCTTTAGCAGATTTCGGGCTAGATTCCATGGGAATGTTTACGGAAACCTTAAACACACACGAATTTGTGAACTTCGAGATAGATACTGTCTCCGAGATCGAAACCTGGCCAGGATCAGACCACTATAAGTCTGGAAATTCCTAAGAACGATGGATATTTAACAGTTTCCGGGATAGATTCCATGGGAATGTTTAGGGAAACCCTAAACACATACGAATTCGTCAACTTCGAGATAGATACTGGCTCCGAGATCGAAACCTGGCCGGATCGGACCACTATAAGTCTTGAAATTCCTAAGAACGATGAATCTTTAGCAGTTTCCGGGCTAGATTCCATGGGAATGTTCACGGAAACCATAAACACACACGAATACGTCAACTTCGAGATAGATACTGTCTCCGAGATCGAAACCTGGCCAGGATCAGACTACTATAAGTCTGGAAATTCCTAAGAACGATGAATCTTTAGCAGTTTCCGGGCTAGATTCCATGGGAATGTTCACGAAAACCATAAACACACACGAATTCGTCAACTTCGAGATAGATACTGGCTCTGAGATCGAAACCTTGCCAGGATCGGACCACTATAAGTCTGGAAATTCGTAAGAACGATGAATCTTTAGCAGATTTCGGGATAGATTCCATGGGAATGTTCACGAAAACCCTAAACACACACGAATTCGTCAACTTCGAGATAGATACTGGCTCCGAGATCGAAACCTGGCCGGATCGGACCACTATAAGTCTGTAAATTCCTAAGAACGATGAATCTTTACCAGTTTCCGGGATAGATTCCATGGGAATGTTCCCGGAAACCTTAAACACACACGAATTCGTCAACTTGGAGATAGATACTGGCTCTGAGATCAAAACCTGGCCAGGATCGGACCACTTTAAGTCTGGAAATTCGTAAGAACGATGAATCTTTAGCAATTTCCAGGCTAGATTCCATGGGAATGTTCACGGAAACCCTACACACACACACGAATTCGTCGACTTCGAGATAAATACTGGCTCCGAGATCGAAACTGGCCAGGATCGGACCACTATAAGTCTGGAAATTCCTAAGAACGATGAATGTTTAGCAGTTTCCGGGATAGATTCCATGGGAATGTTCACGAAAACCCTAAAGACACACGAATTCGTTAACTTCGAGATAGATACTGGCTCCGAGATCGAAACCTGGCCAGGATCGGACTACTATAAGTCTGGAAATTCCTAAGAACGATGAATCTTTAGCAGTTTCCGGGGTAGATTCCATGGGAATGTTCACGAAAACCCTAAACACACACGAATTCGTCAACTTCGAGATAGATACTGGCTCCGAGATCGAAACCTTGCCAGGATCGGACCACTATAAGTCTGGAAATTCGTAAGAACGATGAATCTTTAGAAGATTTCGGGATAGATTCCATGGGAATGTTCACGGAAACCCTAAACACACACGAATTCGTCAACTTCGAGATAGATACTGGCTCCGAGATCGAAACCTGGCCAGGATCGGACCACTATAAGTCTGGAAATTCCTAAGAACGATGAATCTTTAGCAGTTTCCGGTCTAGATTCCATGGGAATGTTCACGGAAACCCTAAACACACACGAATTCTTCAACTTCGAGATAGATACTGTCTCCGATTTTGAAACCTGGCCAGGATCAGACTACTATAAGTCTGGAAATTCCTAAGAATGATGAATCTTTAGCAGTTTTCGGGCTAGATTCCATGGGAATGTTCACGAAAACCCTAAACACACACGAATTTGTCAACTTCGAGATAGATACTGGCTCCAAGATTGAAACCTTGCCAGGATCGGACCACTATAAGTCTGGAAATTCGTAAGAACGATGAATCTTTAGCAGATTTCGGGCTAGATTCCATGGGAATGTACACGAAAACCCTAAACACACACGAATTCGTCAACTTTGAGATAGATACTGGTTCCGAGATCGAAACCTGGCCAGGATCGGACCACTATAAATCTGGAAATTCCTAACAACGATGAATCTTTAGCAGTTTCTGTTCTAGATTCCATGGGAATGTTCACGGAAACCCTAAACACACACGAATTCGTCAAATTCGAGATATATATACTGTCTCAGAGATCGAAACCTGGCCAGGATCGGACCATTATAAGTCTGGAAATTCCTAAGAACGGTGAATCTTTAGCAGTTTCCGGTCTAGATTCCATGGGAATGTTCACGGAAACCCTAAACACACACGAATTCGTCAACTTCGAGATAGATACTGGCTCTGAGATCGAAACCTGGGCAGGATCAGACTACTATAAGTCTGGAAATTCCTAAGAACGTTTAATCTTTAGCAGTTTCCGGGCTAGATTCCATAGGAATGTTCACGAAAACCCTAAACACACACTAATTCGTCAATTTCGAGAAACAAACTGGCCCCGAGATCGAAACCTGGCCATGAGAGGACTACTATAAGTCTTGAACTTCGTAAGAACGATGAATCTTTAGCAGATTTCGGGATAGATTCCATGGGAATGTTCACGGAAACCTTAAACACACACGAATTCGTCAACTTCGAGATAGATACTGGATCCGAGATCGAAACCTGGTCAGGATCGGACCAATATAAGTCTGGAAATAATTAAGAACGATGAATCTTTAGCAGTTTCCGGTCTAGATTCCATGGGAATGTTCACGGAAAACCTAAACACCCACGAATTCGTCAACTTCGAGATAGATACTGTTTCCGAGATCGAAACCTGGCCAGGATCGGACCATTATAAGTCTTGAAATTCCTAAGAACGATGAATCTTTAGCAGTTTCCGGGCTAGATTCCATTGGAATGTTCACGGAAACCCTAAACACACACGAATTCGTCAACTTTGAGATAGATACTGGCTCCGAGATCGAAACCTAGCCAGGATCGGACCACTAAAAGTCCGGAACTTCCTAAGAACGATGCATCTTTGGCAGTTTCCGGGCTAGATTCCATGGGAATGTTCACGGAAACCATAAACACACACGAATTCGTCAACTTCGAGATAGATACTGGCTCTGAGATCGAAACCTGGCTAGGATTGGACCATTATAAGTCTGGAAATTGTTAAGAACGATGAATCTTTAGCAGTTTCCGGGCTAGATTCCATTGGAATGTTCACGGAAACCCTAAACACACACGAATTCGTCAACTTCGAGATAGATACTGGTTCCGAGATCGAAACCTGGACAGGATCGGACCAATATAAGTCTGGAAATTCCTAAGAACGATGAATCTTTAGCAGTTTCCGGGCTAGATTCTATGGGAATGTTCACGGAAACTCTAAACACACACGAATTCGTCAACTTCGAGATAGATACTGGCTCCGAGATGGAAACCTGGCCAGGATCGGACCACTTTAAGTCTGGAAATTCGTAAGAACGACGAATATTTAGCAGTTTCCAGGCTATATTCCATGGGAATGTTCACGAAAACCCTAAGCACACACGAATTCGTCAACTTCGAGATAAATACTGACTCTGAGATCGAAACTGGCCAGGATCGGACCACTATAAGTCTGGAAATTCCTAAGAACGATGAATGTTTAGCAGTTTCCGTGCTAGATTCCATGGGAATGTTCACGAAAACCCTAAACACACACGAATTCGATAACTTCGAGATAGATACTGGCTCTGAGATCGAAACCTGGGCAGGATCAGACTATTAGAAGTCTGGAAATTCCTAAGAACGTTTAATCTATAGCAGTTTCCGGGCTAGATTCCATAGGAATGTTCACGAAAACCCTAAACACACACTAATTCGTCAATTTCGAGAAACAAACTGGCCCCGAGATCGAAACCTGGCCATGAGAGGACTACTATAAGTCTGGAACTTCGTAAGAACGATGAATCTTTAGCAGTTTCCGGGATAGATTCCATAGGAATGTTCACGGAAACCCTAAACACACACGAATTCGTCAACTTCGAGATAGATACTGGCTCCGAGATCGAAACCTTGCCAGGATCGGACCAGCATAAGTCTGGAAATTCGTAAGAACGATGAATCTTTAGCAGATTTCGGGCTAGATTCCATGGGAATGTTTACGGAAACCTTAAACACACACGAATTTGTGAACTTCGAGATAGATACTGTCTCCGAGATCGAAACCTGGCCAGGATCAGACCACTATAAGTCTGGAAATTCCTAAGAACGATGGATATTTAACAGTTTCCGGGATAGATTCCATGGGAATGTTTAGGGAAACCCTAAACACATACGAATTCGTCAACTTCGAGATAGATACTGGCTCCGAGATCGAAACCTGGACGGATCGGACCACTATAAGTCTTGAAATTCCTAAGAACGATGAATCTTTAGCAGTTTCCGGGCTAGATTCCATGGGAATGTTCACGGAAACCCTAAACGCACACGAATACGTCAACTTCGAGATAGATACTGTCTCCGAGATCGAAACCTGGCCAGGATCGGACCATTATAAGTTGGAAATTCCTAAGAACGATGAATCTTTAGCAGTTTCCGGGTTATATTTCCATGGGAATGTTCACGGAAACCCTAAACACACACGAATTTGTCAACTTCAAGATAGATACTGGCTCTAAGATCAAAACCTGGCTAGGATCGGACCACTTTAAGTCTGGAAATTCGTAAGAACGATGAATATTTAGCAGTTTCCAGGCTATATTCCATGGGAATGTTCACGGAAACCCTAAACACACACGAATACGTCAACTTCGAGATAGATACTGGCTCTGAGATCGAAACCTGGGCAGGATCAGACTATTAGAAGTCTGGAAATTCCTAAGAACGTTTAATCTATAGCAGTTTCCGGGCTAGATTCCATAGGAATGTTCACGAAAACCCTAAACACACACTAATTCGTTAACTTCGAGATAGATTATGGCTCCGAGATCGAAACCTGGCCAGGATCGGACTACTATAAGTCTGGAAATTCCTAAGAACGATGAATCTTTAGCAGTTTCCGGGATAGATTCCATGGGAATGTTCGCGAAAACCCTGAACACACATGAATTCGTCAACTTCGAGATAGATACTGGCTCTGAGATCGAAACCTTGCCAGGATCGGACCACTATAAGTCTAGAAATTTTTAAGAACGATGAATCTTTAGCAGATTTCGGGATAGATTCCATGGGAATGTTCACGGAAACCCTAAACACACACGAATTCTTCAACTTCGAGATAGATACTGGCTCCGAGATCGAAACCTGGCCAGTGTCGGACCACTATAAGTCTGGAAATTCCTAAGAACGATGAATCTTTAGCAGTTTCCGGTCTAGATTCCATGGGAATGTTCACGGAAACCCTAAACAAACACGAATTCGTCAACTTCGAGATAGATATTGTCTCCGATTTTGAAACCTGGCCAGGATCAGACTACTATAAGTCTGGAAATTCCTAAGAACGATGAATCTTTAGCAGTTTCCGGGCTAGATTCCATGGGAATGTTCACGAAAACCCTAAACACACACGAATTCGTCAACTTCGAGATAGATATTGGCTCCGAGATAGAAACCTTGCAAGGATCGGACCACTATAAGTATGGAAATTCATAAGAACGATGAATCTTTAGCAGATTTCGGGATAGATTCCATGGGGATATTCACGGAAACCCTAAACACACACGAATTCGTCAACTTCGAGATAGATACTGGCTCCGAGATCGAAACCTTGCCAGGATCGGACCACCATAAGTTTGGAAATTCGTAAGAACGATGAATCTTTAGCAGATTTCGGGCTAGATTCCATGGGAATGTTCACGGAAACCCTAAACACACACGAATTTGTGAACTTCGAGATAGATATTGTCTCCGAGATCGAAACCTGGCCAGGATCAGACCACTATAAGTGTGGAAATTCCTAAGAACGATGGATATTTAACAGTTTCCGGGATAGATTCCATGGGAATGTTTAGGGAAACCCTAAACACATACGAATTCGTCAACTTCGAGATAGATACTGGCTCCGAGATCGAAACCTGGACGGATCGGACCACTATAAGTCTTGAAATTCCTAAGAACGATGAATCTTTAGCAGTTTCCGGGCTAGATTCCATGGGAATGTTCACGGAAACCCTAAACGCACACGAATACGTCAACTTCGAGATAGATACTGTCTCCGAGATCGAAACCTGGCCAGGATCGGACCATTATAAGTTGGAAATTCCTAAGAACGATGAATCTTTAGCAGTTTCCGGGTTATATTTCCATGGGAATGTTCACGGAAACCCTAAACACACACGAATTTGTCAACTTCAAGATAGATACTGGCTCTAAGATCAAAACCTGGCTAGGATCGGACCACTTTAAGTCTGGAAATTCGTAAGAACGATGAATATTTAGCAGTTTCCAGGCTATATTCCATGGGAATGTTCACGGAAACCCTAAACACACACGAATACGTCAACTTCGAGATAGATACTGGCTCTGAGATCGAAACCTGGGCAGGATCAGACTATTAGAAGTCTGGAAATTCCTAAGAACGTTTAATCTATAGCAGTTTCCGGGCTAGATTCCATAGGAATGTTCACGAAAACCCTAAACACACACTAATTCGTTAACTTCGAGATAGATTATGGCTCCGAGATCGAAACCTGGCCAGGATCGGACTACTATAAGTCTGGAAATTCCTAAGAACGATGAATCTTTAGCAGTTTCCGGGATAGATTCCATGGGAATGTTCGCGAAAACCCTGAACACACATGAATTCGTCAACTTCGAGATAGATACTGGCTCTGAGATCGAAACCTTGCCAGGATCGGACCACTATAAGTCTAGAAATTTTTAAGAACGATGAATCTTTAGCAGATTTCGGGATAGATTCCATGGGAATGTTCACGGAAACCCTAAACACACACGAATTCTTCAACTTCGAGATAGATACTGGCTCCGAGATCGAAACCTGGCCAGTGTCGGACCACTATAAGTCTGGAAATTCCTAAGAACGATGAATCTTTAGCAGTTTCCGGTCTAGATTCCAGGGGAATGTTCACGGAAACCCTAAACACACACGAATTCTTCAACTTCGAGATAGATATTGTCTCCGATTTTGAAACCTGGCCAGGATCAGACTACTATAAGTCTGGAAATTCCTAAGAACGATGAATCTTTAGCAGTTTCCGGGCTAGATTCCATGGGAATGTTCACGAAAACCCTAAACACACACGAATTCGTCAACTTCGAGATAGATATTGGCTCTGAGATCGAAACCTTGCCAGGATCGGACCACTATAAGTCTATAAATTTTTAAGAACGATAAATCTTTAGCAGATTTCAGGATAGATTCCATGGGAATGTTCACGGAAACCCTAAACACACACGAATTCTTCAACTTCGAGATAGATACTGGCTCCGAGATCGAAACCTGGCCAGTATCGGACCACTATATGTCCGGAAATTCCTAAGAACGATGAATCTTTAGTAGTTTCCGGTCTAGATTCCATGGGAATTTTCTCGGAAACCCTAAACAAACACGAATTCGTCAACTTCGAGATAGATATTGTCTCCGATTTTGAAACCTGGCCAGGATCAGACTACTATAAGTCTGGAAATTCCTAAGAACGATGAATCTTTAGCAGTTTCCGGGCTAGATTCCATGGGAATGTTCACGAAAACCCTAAACACACACGAATTCGTCAACTTCGAGATAGATATTGGCTCCGAGATAGAAACCTTGCAAGGATCGGACCACTATAAGTATGGAAATTCATAAGAACGATGAATCTTTAGCAGATTTCGGGATAGATTCCATGGGGATATTCACGGAAACCCTAAACACACACGAATTCGTCAACTTCGAGATAGATACTGGCTCCGAGATCGAAACCTGGCCAGGATCGGACCACTATAAGTCTGGAAATTCCTAAGAACGATGAATCTTTAGCAGTTTCTGGTCTAGATTCCATGGGAATGTTCACGGAAACCCTAAACACACACGAATTCGTCAACTTCGAGATATATACTGTCTCAGAGATCGAAACCTGGCCAGGATCGGACCATTATAAGTCTGGAAATTCCTAAGAACGGTGAATCTTTAGCAGTTTCCGGTCTAGATTCCATGGGAATGTTAAAGGAAACCCTAAACACACACGAATTCGTCAACTTTGAGATAGATATTGTCTCCGATTTGGAAACCTGGCCAGGATCAGACTACTATAAGTCTGGAAATTCCTAAGAACGATGAATCTTTAGCAGTTTCCGGGCTAGATTCCATGGGACTGTTCATGAAAATCCTAAACACACACGAATTCGTAAACTTCGAGATAGATACTGGCTCCGAGATCGAAACCTTGCCAGGATCGGACCACTATAAGTCTGGAAATTCGTAAGAACGATGAATCTTTAGCAGATTTCGGGATAGATTCCATGGGAATGTTCACGGAAACCTTAAACACACACGAATTCATCAACTTCGAGATAGATACTGGATCCGAGATCGAAACCTGGCCAGGATCGAACCAATATAAGTCTGGAAATAATTAAGAACGAAGAATCTTTAGCAGTTTCCGGTCTAGATTCCATGGGAATGTTCACGGAAACCCTAAACACACACGAATTCGTCAACTTCAAGATAGATGCTGTTTCCGAGATCGAAACCTGGCCAGGATCGGACCATTATAAGTATGGAAATTCCTAAGAACGATGAATCTTTAGCAGTTTCCGGGCTAGATTCCATTGGAATGTTCACGGAAACTCTAAACACACACGGATTCGTCAACTTTGAGATAGATACTGGCTCCGAGATCGAAACCTAGCCAGGATCGGACCACTAAAAGTCCGGAAATTCCTAAGAACGATGCATCTTTGGCAGTTTCCGGGCTAGATTCCATGGGAATGTTCACGGAAACCATAAACACACACGAATTCGTCAACTTCGAGATAGATACTGTCTCTGAGATCGAAACCTGGCCAGGATTGGACCATTATAAGTCTGGAAATTCTTAAGAACGATGAATCTTTAGCAGTTTCCGGGCTAGATTCCATTGGAATGTTCACGGAAACCCTAAACACACACGAATTCGTCAACTTCGAGATAGATACTGGTTCCGAGATCGAAACCTGGACAGGATCGGACCAATATAAGTCTGGAAATTCCTAAGAACGATGAATCTTTAGCAGTTTCCGGGCTAGATTCCATGGGAATGTTCACGGAAACTCTAAACACACACGAATTCGTCAACTTCGAGATAGATACTAGCTCCGAGATGGAAACCTGGCCAGGATCGGACCGCTTTAAGTCAGGAAATTCGTAAGAACGATGAATATTTAGCAGTTTCCAGGCTATATTCCATGGGAATGTTCACGGAAACCCTAAGCACACACGAATTCGTCAACTTCGAGATAAATACTGACTCTGAGATCGAAACTGGCCAGGATCGGACCACTATAAGTCTGGAAATTCCTAAGAACGATGAATGTTTAGCAGTTTCCGTGCTAGATTCCATGGGAATGTTCACGAAAACCCTAAACACACACGAATTCGATAACTTCGAGATAGATACTGGCTCTGAGATCGAAACCTGGGCAGGATCAGACTACTATAAGTCTGGAAATTCCTAAGAACGTTGAATCTTTAGCAGTTTCCGGGCTAGATTCCATAGGAATGTTCACGAAAACCCTAAACACACACTAATTCGTCAATTTCGAGAAACAAATTGGCCCCGAGATCGAAACCTGGCCATGAGAGGACTACTATAAGTCTGGAACTTCGTAAGAACGATGAATCTTTAGCAGTTTCCGGGCTAGATTCCATAGGAATGTTCACGGAAACCCTAAACACACACGAATTCGTCAACTTCGAGATAGATACTGGCTCCGAGATCGAAACCTTGCCAGGATCGGACCACCATAAGTCTGGAAATTCGTAAGAACGATGAATCTTTAGCAGATTTCGGGCTAGATTCCATGGGAATGTTCACGGAAACCCTAAACACACATGAATTTGTGAACTTCGAGATAGATACTGTCTCCGAGATCGAAACCTGGCCAGGATCAGACCACTATAAATCCGGAAATTCCTAAGAACGATGGATGTTTAACAGTTTCCGGGATAGATTCCATGGGAATGTTTAAGGAAACCCTAAACACATACGAATTCGTCAACTTCGAGATAGATACTGGCTCCGAGATCGAAACCTGGCCGGATCGGACCACTATAAGTCTTGAAATTCCTAAGAACGATGAATCTTTAGCAGTTTCCGAGCTAGATTCCATGGGAATGTTCACGGAAACCCTAAACACACACGAATACGTCAACTTCGAGATAGATACTGTCTCCGAGATCGAAACCTGGCCAGGATCGGACCATTATAAGTTGGAAATTCCTAAGAACGATGAATCTTTAGCAGTTTCCGGGTTATATTTCCATGGGAATATTCACGGAAACCCTAAACACACACGAATTTGTCAACTTCGAGATAGATACTGGCTCTGAGATCAAAACCTGGCTAGGATCGGACCACTTTAAGTCTGGAAATTCGTAAGAACGATGAATATTTAGCAGTTTCCAGGCTATATTCCATGGGAATGTTCACGGAAACTCTAAACACACACGAATTCATCGGCTTCGAGATAAATACTGGCTCCGAGATCGAAACTGGCCAGGATCGGACCACTATAAGTCTGGAAATTCCAAAGAACGATGAATGTTTAGCAGTTTCCGGGATAGATTCCATGGAAATATTCACGGAAACCCTAAACACACACGAATTCATTAACTTCGAGATAGATTATGGCTCCGAGATCGAAACCTGGCCAGGATCGGACTACTATAAGTCTGGAAATTCCTAAGAACGATGAATCTTTAGCAGATTTCGGGATAGATTCCTTGGGAATGTTCACGGAAACCCTAAACACACACGAATTCTTCAACTTCGAGATAAATACTGGCTCCGAGATCGAAACCTGGCCAGTATCGGACCACTATAAATCTGGAAATTCCTAAGAACGATGAATCTTTAGCAGTTTCCGGTCTAGATTCCATGGGAATGTTCACGGAAACCCTAAACAAACACGAATTCGTCAACTTCGAGATATATATTGTCTCCGATTTTGAAACCTGGCCAGGATCAGACTAGTATATGTCTGTAAATTCCTAAGAACGATGAATCTTTAGCAGTTTTCGGGCTAGATTCCATGGGAATGTTCACGAAAAACCTAAACACACACGAATTCGTCAACTTCGAGATAAATATTGGCTCCGAGATCGAAACCTTGCAAGGATCGGACCACTATAAGTCTGGAAATTCCTAAGAACGATGAATCTTTAGCAGTTTCCGGTCTAGATTCCATGGGAATGTTCACGGAAACCCTAAACACACACGAATTCGTCAACTTTGAGATATGTACTGTCTCCGAGATCGAAACCTGGCCAGGATAGGACCATTATAAGTCTGGAAATTCCTAAGAACGGTGAATCTTTAGCAGTTTCCGGTCTATATTCCATGGGAATGTTCACGGAAACCCTAAACACACACGAATTCGTCAACTTCGAGATAGATAATGTCTCCGATTTTGAAACCTGGCCAGGATCAGACTACTATAAGTCTAGAAATTCCTAAGAACGATGAATCATTAGCAGTTTCCGGGCTAGATTCAATGGGAATGTTCACGAAAACCCTAAACACACACGAATTCGTTAACTTCGAGATTGATACTGGCTCCGAGATCGAAACTTGGCCAGGATCGGACTACTATAAGTCTGGAAATTCCTAAGAACGATGAATCTTTAGCAGTTTCCGGGCTAGATTCCATGGGAATGTTCACGAAAACCCTAAACACACACGAATTCGTCAACTTCGAGATAGATACTGACTCTGAGATCGAAACCTTGCCAGGATCGGACCACTATAAGTCCGGAAATTCGTAAGAACGATGAATCTTTAGCAGATTTCGGGATAGATTCCATGGGAATGTTCACGGAAACCCTAAACACACACGAATTCTTCAACTTCGAGATAGATACTGGCTCCGAGATCGAAACCTGGCCAAGATCGGACCACTATAAGTCTGGAAATTCCTAAGATCGATGAATCTTTAGCAGTTTCCGGTCTAGATTCCATGGGAATGTTCACGGAAACCCTAAACAAACACGAATTCGTCAACTTCGAGATAAATACTGTCTCCGATTTTAAAACATGGCCCGGATCAGACTACTATAAGTCTGGAAATTCCTAAGAACGATGAATCTTTAGCAGTTTTCGGGCTAGATTCCATGGGAATGTTCACGAAAACCCTAAACACACACGAATTCGTCAACTTCGAGATAGATATTGGCTCCGAGATCGAAACCTGGCCAGGATCGGACCACTATAAGTCTGGAAATTCCTAAGAACGATGAATCTTTAGCAGTTTCCGGTCTAGATTCCATGGGAATGTTCACGGAAACCCTAAACACACACGAATTCGTCAACTTCGAGATAGATACTGTCTCTGAGATCGAAACCTGGCCAGGATCAGACCATTATAAGTCTGGAAATTCCTAAGAACGATGAATCTTTAGCAGTTTCCGGTCTAGATTCCATGGGAATGTTCATGGAAACCCTAAACACACACGAATTCGTCAACTTCGAGATAGATACTGTCTCCGATTTTGAAACCTGGCCAGGATCAGACTACTATAAGTATGGAAATTCCCAAGAACGATGAATCTTTAGCAGTTTCCGGGCTAGATTCCATGGGAATGTTTACGAAAACCCTAAACACACACGAATTCATCAACTTCGAGATAGATACTGGCTCCGAGATCGAAACCTGGCCAGGATCGGACCACTATAAGTCTGGAAATTCCTAAGAACGATGAATATTTAGCAGTTTCCGGTCTAGATTCCATGGGAATGTTCACGGAAACCCTAAAAAAACACGAATTCGTCAACTTCGAGATAGATATTGTCTCTGATTTTGAAACCTGGCCAGGATCAGACTACTATAAGTCTGGAAATTCCTAAGAACGATGAATCTTTAGCAGTTTCCGGGGTAGATTCCATGGGAATGTTCACGAAAACCCTAAACACACGCGAATTCGTCAACTTCGAGATAGATATTGGCTCCGAGATCGAAACCTTGCAAGGATCGGACCACTATAAGTCTGGAAATTCGTAAGAACGATGAATTTTTAGCAGATTTTGGGATAGATTCCATGGGAATGTTCACGAAAACCCTAAACACACACGAATTCGTCAACTTCGAGATAGATACTGTCTCCGAGATCGAAACCTGGCCAGGATCGGACCACTATAAGTCTGGAAATTCCTAAGAACGATGAATCTTTAGCAGTTTCCGGGCTAGATTCCAAGGGAATGTTCACGAAAACCCTAAACACACACGAATTCGTTAACTTCGAGATAGATACTGGCTCCGAGAACGAAACCTGCCCAGGATCGGACCACTATAAGTCTGGAAATTCCTAAGAACGATGAATCTTTAGCAGTTTCCGGGTTATATTTCCATGGGAATGTTCACGGAAACCCTAAACACACACGAATTTGTCAACTTCGAGATAGATACTGGATCTGAGATCAAAACCTGGCTAGGATCGGACCACTTTAAGTCGTGAAATTCGTAAGAACGATGAATATTTAGCAGTTTCCAGGCTATATTCCATGGGAATGTTCACGGAAACTCTAAACACACACGAATTCGTCGGCTTCGAGATAAATACTGGCTCCGAGATCGAAACTGGCCAGGATCAGACCACTATAAGTCTGGAAATTCCTAAGAACGATGAATGTTTAGTAGTTTCCGGGATAGATTCCATAGGAATATTCACGAAAACCCTAAACACACACGAATTCGTTAACTTCGAGATATATTATGGCTCCGAGATCGAAACCTGGCCAGTATCGGACCACTATAAGTCTGGAAATTCCTAAGAACGATGAATCTTTAGCAGTTTCCGGTCTAGATTCCATGGGAATGTTCACGGAAACCCTAAACAAACACGAATTCGTCAACTTCGAGATAGATATTGTCTCCGATTTTGAAACCTGGCCAGGATCAGACTACTATATGTCTGTAAATACCTAAGAACGATGAATCATTAGCAGTTTCCGGGCTAGATTCAATGGGAATGTTCACGAAAACCCTAAACACACACGAATTCGTTAACTTCGAGATAGATACTGGCTCCGAGATCGAAACCTGGCCAGGATCGGACTACTATAAGTCTGGAAATTCCTAAGAACGATGAATCTTTAGCAGTTTCCGGTCTAGATTCCATAGGAATGTTCACGGAAACCCTAAACACACACGAATTCGTCAACTTCGAGATATGTACTGTCTCCGAGATCGAAACCTGGCCAGGATAGGACCATTATAAGTCTGGAAATTCCTAAGAACGGTGAATCTTTAGCAGTTTCCGGTCTATATTCCATGGGAATGTTCACGGAAACCCTAAACACACACGAATTCGTCAACTTCGAGATAGATAATGTCTCCGATTTTGAAACCTGGCCAGGATCAGACTACTATAAGTCTGGAAATTCCTAAGAACGATGAATCATTAGCAGTTTCCGGGCTAGATTCAATGGGAATGTTCACGAAAACCTTAAACACACACGAATTCGTTAACTTCGAGATAGATACTGGCTCCGAGATCGAAACCTGGCCAGGATCGGACTACTATAAGTCTGGAAATTCCTAAGAACGATGAATCTTTAGCAGTTTCCGGGCTAGATTCCATGGGAATGTTCACGAAAACCCTAAACACACACGAATTCGTCAACTTCGAGATAGATACTGGCTCTGAGATCGAAACCTTGCCAGGATCGGACCACTATAAGTCCGGAAATTCGTAAGAACGATGAATCTTTAGCAGATTTCGGGATAGATTCCATGGGAATGTTCACGGAAACCCTAAACACACACGAATTCTTCAACTTCGAGTTAGATACTGGCTCCGAGATCGAAACCTGGCCAAGATCGGACCACTATAAGTCTGGAAATTCCTAAGAACGATGAATCTTTAGCAGTTTTCGGGCTAGATTCCATGGGAATGTTCACGAAAACCCTAAACACACACGAATTCGTCAACTTCGAGATAGATATTGGCTCCGAGATCGAAACCTTGCCAGGATCGGACCACTATAAGTCTGGAAATTCGTAAGAACGATGAATCTTTAGCACTTTACGGTCTAGATTCCATGGGAATGTTCACGGAAACCCTAAACACACACGAATTCGTCAACTTCGAGATAGATATTGGCTCCGAGATCGAAACCTGGCCAGGATCGGACCACTATAAGTCTGGAAATTCCTAAGAACGATGAATCTTTAGCAGTTTCCGGTCTAGATTCCATGGGAATGTTCACGGAAACCCTAAACACACACGAATTCGTCAACTTCGAGATAGACACTGTCTCCGATTTTGAAACCTGGCCAGGATCAGACTACTATATGTCTGGAAATTCCTAAGAACGATGAATCTTTAGCAGTTCCGAGCTAGATTCCATGGGAATGTTCACGAAAACCCTTAACACACACGAAATCGTCAACTTCGAGATAGATACTGTCTCTGAGATCGAAACCTGGCCAGGATCGGACCATTATACGTCTGGAAATTCCTAAGAACGATGAATGTTTAGCAGTTTCCGGTCTAGATTCCATGGGAATGTTCACGGAAACCCTAAACACATACGAATTCGTCAACTTCGAGATAAATAATGTCTCCGATTTTGAAACCTGGCCAGGATCAGACTACTATAAGTCTGGAAATTCCTAAGAACGATGAATCTTTAGCAGTTTCCGGTCTAGATTCCATGGGAATGTTCACGGAAACCCTAAACACACACGAATTCGTCAACTTCGAGATAGATACTTTCTCCGATTTTGAAACCTGGCCAGGATCAGACTACTATAACTATAATTATGAAATTCCCAAGAACGATGAATCTTTAGCAGTTTCCGGGCTAGATTCCATGGGAATGTTTACGAAAACCGTAAACACACACGAATTCGTCAACTTCGAGATAGATACTGGCTCCGAGATCAAAACCTGGCCAGGATCGGACCACTATAAGTCTGGAAATTCCTAAGAACGATAAATATTTAGCAGTTTCCGGTCTAGATTCCATGGGAATGTTCACGGAAACCCTAAACAAACACGAATTCGTCAACTTCGAGATAGATATTGTCTCTGATTTTGAAACCTGGCCAGGATCAGACTACAATAAGTCTGGAAATTCCTAAGAACGATGAATCTTTAGCAGTTTCCGGGCTAGATTCCATGGGAATGTTCACGAAAACCCTAAACACACACGAATTCGTCAACTTCGAGATAGATATTGGCTCCGAGATCGAAACCTTGCAAGGATCGGACCACTATAAGTCTGGAAATTAGTAAGAACGATGATTTTTTAGCAGATTTTGGGATAGATTCCATGGTGATGTTCACAGAAACCCTAAACACACACGAATTCGTCAACTTCGAGATAGATACTGGCTCCGAGATTGAAACCTGGCCAGGATCGGACCACAATAAGTCTGGAAATTCCTAAGAACGATGAATCTTTAGCAGGTTCCGGCAAAGATTCCATGGGAATGTTCATGGAAACCCTAACCACACACGAATTCGTCAACTTCGAGATATATACTGGCTCCCAGATCGAAACCTAGCTAGAATCGGACCACTATAAGTCTGGAAATTCGTAAGAACGATGAATCTTTAGCAGTTTCCGACCAAGATTCCATGGGAATATTCTCAGAAACCCTAAACACACACGAATTCGTCAACTTCGAGATAGATACTGGCTCCGAGATCGAAACCTGGCCAGGATCAGACCATTATAAGTCTGGAAATTCGTAAGAACGATGAATCTTTAGGAATTTCCGGATAGATTCCATTGGAATGTTCACGGAAACCCTAAACACACACGAATTCGTCAACTTCGAGATAGATACTGGCTCTGAGATCGAAACCTTGTCAGGATCGGACCACCATAAGTCTGGAAATTCGTAAGAACGATGAATCTTTAGCAGATTTCGGGATAGATTCCATGGGAATGTTCACGGAAACCCTAAACACACACGAATTTGTCAACTTCGAGATAGATACTGTCTCCGAGATCGAAACCTGGCCAGGATCGGACAACTATAAGTCTGGAAATTCCTAAGAACGATGAATCTTTAACAAATTCCGGGATAGATTCCATGGGAATGTTTACGGAAACCCTAAACACACACGAATTCGTCAACTTCGAGATAGATAATGGCTCCGACATCAAAACCTGGTCGGATCGGACCACTATAAGTCTTGAAATTCCTAAGAACGATGAATCTTTAGCAGTTTTCGGGCTAGATTCCATGGGAATGTTCACGGAATCCCTAAACACACACGAATTCGTCAACTTCGAGATAGATACGGGCTCTGAGATCGAAACCTGGCCAGGATTGGACCACTTTAAGTCTGGAAATTCGTAAGAACGATGAATCTTTAGCAGTTTCCAGGCTAGATTCCATGGGAATGTTCACGGAAACCCTAAACACACACGAATTCGTCAACTTCGAGATAGATACTGGCTCCGAGATCGAAACTGGCCAGGATCGGACCAGTATAAGTCTGGAAATTCCTAAGAACGATGAATGTTTAGCAGTTTCCGGGATAGATTCCATGGGAATGTTCACGAAAACCCTAAACACACACGAATTCGTCAATTTCGAGATAGATACTGTCTCCGATTTTGAAACCTGGCCAGGATCAGACTACTATAAGTTTGGAAATTCCTAAGAACGATGAATCTTTAGCAGTTTCCGGGATAGATTCCATGAGAATGTTCACGAAAACCCTAAACACACACGAATTCGTCAACTTCGAGATAGATACTAGCTCCGAGATCGAAACCTTGCCATGAGCGGACCACTATAAGTCTGGAAATTCGTAAGAACGATGAATCTTTAGCAGATTTCGGGATAGATTCCATGGGAATGTTCACGGAAACCCTAAACACACACGAATTCGTCAACTTCGATATAGATACTGGCTCCGAGATCGAAACCTGGCCAGGATCGGACCACTATAAGTCTGGAAATTCCTAAGAACGATGAATGTTTAGCAGTTTCCGGTCTAGATTCCATGGGAATGTTCACGGAAACCCTAAACACACACGAATTCGTCAACTTCGAGATAGATATTGTCTCCGAGATCGAAATTAACCTGGCAGGATCGGACCATTATAAGTTTGGAAATTCCTAAGAACGATGAATCTTTAGCAGTTTCCGGGCTAGATTCCATGGGAATGTTCACGAAAACCCTAAACACACACGAATTCGTCAACTTCGAGATAGATACTGGCTCCGAGATCGAAACCTGGCCAGGATCGGACCATTATAAGTCTGGAAATTCCTAAGAACGATGAATCTTTAGCATTTTCCGGGCTAAACTCAATTGGAATGTTCACGGAAACCCTAAACACACACGAATTCGTCCACTTCGAGATAGATACTGGCTCCGAGATCGAAACCTGGCCAGGATCGGACCACTATAAGTCTGGAAATTCCTAAGAACGATGAATGTTTAGCAGTTTCCGGTCTAGATTCCATGGGAATGTTCACGGAAACCCTAAACACACACGAATTCGTCAACTTCGAGATAGATATTGTCTCCGAGATCGAAATTAACCTGGCAGGATCGGACCATTATAAGTTTGGAAATTCCTAAGAACGATGAATCTTTAGCAGTTTCCGGGCTAGATTCCATGGGAATGTTCACGAAAACCCTAAACACACACGAATTCGTCAACTTCGAGATAGATACTGGCTCCGAGATCGAAACCTGGCCAGGATCGGACCACTATAAGTCTGGAAATTCCTAAGAACGATGAATCTTTAGCAGTTTCCGGTCTAGATTCCATGGGAATGTTCACGGAAACCCTAAACACACACGAATTCGTCAACTTCGAGATAGATACTGTCTCTGAGATCGAAACCTGGCCAGGATCAGACCATTATAAGTCTGGAAATTCCTAAGAACGATGAATCTTTAGCAGTTTCCGGTCTAGATTCCATGGGAATGTTCATGGAAACCCTAAACACACACGAATTCGTCAACTTCGAGATAGATACTGTCTCCGATTTTGAAACCTGGCCAGGATCAGACTACTATAAGTATGGAAATTCCCAAGAACGATGAATCTTTAGCAGTTTCCGGGCTAGATTCCATGGGAATGTTTACGAAAACCCTAAACACACACGAATTCATCAACTTCGAGATAGATACTGGCTCCGAGATCGAAACCTGGCCAGGATCGGACCACTATAAGTCTGGAAATTCCTAAGAACGATGAATATTTAGCAGTTTCCGGTCTAGATTCCATGGGAATGTTCACGGAAACCCTAAAAAAACACGAATTCGTCAACTTCGAGATAGATATTGTCTCTGATTTTGAAACCTGGCCAGGATCAGACTACTATAAGTCTGGAAATTCCTAAGAACGATGAATCTTTAGCAGTTTCCGGGGTAGATTCCATGGGAATGTTCACGAAAACCCTAAACACACGCGAATTCGTCAACTTCGAGATAGATATTGGCTCCGAGATCGAAACCTTGCAAGGATCGGACCACTATAAGTCTGGAAATTCGTAAGAACGATGAATTTTTAGCAGATTTTGGGATAGATTCCATGGTGATGTTCACGGAAACCCTAAACACACACAAATTCGTCAACTTCGAGATAGATACTGTCTCCGAGATCGAAACCTGGCCAGGATCGGACCACTATAAGTCTGGAAATTCCTAAGAACGATGAATCTTTAGCAGTTTCCGGGCTAGATTCCAAGGGAATGTTCACGAAAACCCTAAACACACACGAATTCGTTAACTTCGAGATAGATACTGGCTCCGAGATCGAAACCTTCCCAGGATCGGACCACTATAAGTCTGGAAATTCCTAAGAACGATGAATCTTTAGCAGTTTCCGGGTTATATTTCCATGGGAATGTTCACGGAAACCCTAAACACACACGAATTCGTCAACTTCGAGATAGATACGGGCTCTGAGATCGAAACCTGGCCAGGATTGGACCACTTTAAGTCTGGAAATTCGTAAGAACGATGAATCTTTAGCAGTTTCCAGGCTAGATTCCATGGGAATGTTCACGGAAACCCTAAACACACACGAATTCGTCAACTTCGAGATAGATACTGGCTCCGAGATCGAAACTGGCCAGGATCGGACCAGTATAAGTCTGGAAATTCCTAAGAACGATGAATGTTTAGCAGTTTCCGGGATAGATTCCATGGGAATGTTCACGAAAACCCTAAACACACACGAATTCGTCAATTTCGAGATAGATACTGTCTCCGATTTTGAAACCTGGCCAGGATCAGACTACTATAAGTTTGGAAATTCCTAAGAACGATGAATCTTTAGCAGTTTCCGGGATAGATTCCATGAGAATGTTCACGAAAACCCTAAACACACACGAATTCGTCAACTTCGAGATAGATACTAGCTCCGAGATCGAAACCTTGCCATGAGCGGACCACTATATGTCTGGAAATTCGTAAGAACGATGAATCTTTAGCATTTTCCGGTCTAGATTCCATGGGAATGTTCACGGAAACCCTAAACACACACGAATTCGTCAACTTCGATATAGATACTGGCTCCGAGATCGAAACCTGTCCAGGATCGGACCACTATAAGTCTGGAAATTCCTAAGAACGATGAATGTTTAGCAGTTTCCGGTCTAGATTCCATGGGAATGTTCACGGAAACCCTAAACACACACGAATTCGTCAACTTCGAGATATATATTGTCTCCGAGAGCGAAACCTGGCAGGATCGGACCATTATAAGTCTGGAAATTCCTAAGAACGATGAATCTTTAGCAGTTTCCGGGCTAGATTCCATGGGAATGTTCACGAAAACCCGAAACACACACGAATTCGTCAACTTCGAGATAGATACTGGCTCCGAGATCGAAACCTGGGCAGGATCGGACCATTATAAGTCTGGAAATTCCTAAGAACGATGAATCTTTAGCATTTTACGGGCTAGATTCAATTGGAATGTTCACGGAAACCCTAAACACACACGAATTCGTCAACTTCGAGATAGATTCTGGCTCCGATATCGAAACCTGGACAGGATCGGACCATTATAAGTCTAGAAATTCCTAAGAACGATGAATCTTTAGCAGTTTCCGGGCTAGATTCCATGGGAATTTTCAGGAAACCTTAAACACACACGAATTCGTCAACTTCGAGATAGATACTGGATCCGAGATTGAAACCTGGTCAGGATCGGACCACTATAAGTCTGGAAATTCCTAAGAACGATGAATCTTTAGGAGTTTCCGTCAAAGATTCCATGGGAAAGTTCACGGAAACCCTAAACACACACGAATTCGTCAACTTCGAGATATATATTGGCTCCGAGATCGAAACCTAGTTAGGATCGGACCACTATAAGTCTGGAAATTCGTAAGAACGATGAATCTTTAGCAGTTTCCGACCAAGATTCCATGGGAATATTCTCAGAAACCCTAAACACACACGAATTCGTCAACTTCGAGATAGATAATGGCTCTGAGATCGAAACCTGGCCAAGATCGGACCACTATAATTCTGGAAATTCGTAAGAACGATGAATCTTTAGCAGTTTACGGCCAAGATTCCATGGGAATATTCTCAGAAAAAATTAGCAGAAGTGAAAAAAATTAGCAGAAGTGAAAAAATTTAGCAGAATTGAAAAAACTTTGCAGAAGTGAAAAACTTAGCAGAAGTGAAAAAAAATTTAGCAAAAGTGAAATTTTTTTAGCAGAAGTGAAAAAGTTTAGCAGCACGAAAAAACCCCTACGACGACTATTTCTAAGAGTTGTGAAAGGGCCATGAGAAAAAATTAGTACATCACAACTTCCATTTCAATCTCTAATCGTCCATTTTAACCTTACGTAAATCTCTAACCGTCCGTTTTTTTTTTGTTTTTTTTTCCTTTTATCCTTTTCTTTTATTTCCTTAACCTCCTCCACCACTTGTTTTATTATTCTTATCTTCTTTTATTTTTCTTCGAACCACAGAAGCACCTCCTTCATTTTTTCCTCATCCTCCATCTCCTGAAACACCATTAATCAAACCACCATCACTCAACATCATCAACAGATTTTGCAAACAAATCGAGTTTCTTAAGTTTATCATCACCATATCGATTTCTTCTCCATAAACATATCGAGTTTCTTAAGCTCTGTTAACATCATCAACAAATAGAGTTTTTCCATCAACAGATCGAGCTTCTTAAGCTCTGATAATACCTACTCGTTCTGTTTCACAGGTCTGTAATTGATTGCTTTAATTTTTTTTTAATTGGTTCATCTTAATTTGCAACAAATTTAGGGTTCGATGATTGGGTTGCATAAATTCATTTTAAAAAAATTTCAATCATTGCGTTTAATTCGCTTGATGATTTGGTAGCATTAAAATTTTGATGATTGGCTTGGATTAAATTTTTAGGGTTGCATTAAATTTTGATGATTGGCTTGGATTAAATTTTTAGGGTTGCATTAAATTTCAATCATTTCAAACAGTTGCATTAAATTTTTTGGGTTGTTTGAATTAGTTCAGGTGTAGATACATTCAATTCTGCAAATGGTTGAAATTTATTTTCAATTGTTTGATTTCTGCAGATTGAGCTGACTGAATAGGGGAGCAGGTGAAGTACAAATTTTGCTGAAAAGAATCCTAGCTAACTGATGGTATGTGTGCACCAGTTGGGTTGTTGTTTGATTTGTTCTGTGTAATGATAGAGGTTTGATTTGTTGATAGGGTCATTACTCTAACTCTTTTTTTTTTTGATGTTGCAGGTTCTAGTGACTTAGGTAGATTAATTCCAAATGATGAATAAAGATTGGGTTCGTTGGCCAAGGTAAAGCCAAGTCATAATTAAGTGTCTCTATAGGGTCATGGCTTGTAGATGCATTTTTTTATTTGATGTGTATATTTGTCTCATAATGAGATTAGTCGTAGTTTATCCATTGAATTGTTAATGTAGGGGGAAGTTCCATACCAGGATGCAGTGAAGAAGTTCGTAGAGTTAGCTTGTGAGAAACTTGGAAATCCTTCTAAGTTTAGTTGTCCTTGTGTGGATTGTAAGAATCTTGATGTGCCACTTCCTCCGAGTACAGTACATTATCACTTGCTACAACGAGGTATGGATCCTACTTACACCGAGTAGGTCCTTCACGGCGAGAAGGCTAGCACTTTGAATGATGTTCATGAAGAGGGAGCAACAAGTCAACGTACTTTCTATCAAATGTGGACAGATGCTAATGTTGATTTTGCCGAACCAGAATAAGGGGTTGTTGAACCTAGGCAGGACGATGGGTCGCAGAACCAGGACGAAGGATTGTTGAACCGGATTGAAGAGACTGACTTCCCGTTGTACCCTGATTGTAAAACACACACAAAGCTATCTATGACTATTGAATTGTATAGGCACAAGACAGTAAATGGTTTATCTCGAAGGGCTTTTGATGAACTTATCAAGACAATTGGTTCTTCGTTGCCTCCAGGTCATTGTCTTGCTAATTCAACTTATGAAGTGAAGAAGTTGTTGAAGGCTTTCCAACTGACTTATGAGAAAATTCATGCATGTGAGAATGATTGTTGTTTGTTTATAAATGAGTTGAAAGATGCAGATAAATGTCCTAAATGTCACTATTCTAGGTGGAAGGAAGAAAAATCTAACATGGATGATGATGCTGACATGATAGACAAGCCCAAAAAGAAGACACCGGTGAAGGTGCTTAGATACTTCCCCCTTGTGTCGAGATTAAAGAGACTGTATAAATCAGCAGATCTAGCTCAGGAGTTGATATGGAACGCGACACATAAGAGTAAAGATGGGAAGATACATCATCCAACGGATTCTTTGGCTTGGAAGCACATAGACACAAAGTTTCCCAATTTTTCTTCAGAATCGCGTAATTTGCGTCTTGGACTTGCTGCTGATGGATTTAATCCGTTTGGCAATCATTCCCCAACCCACAGTTGTTGGCCGGTGTTGCTTGTGGTATATAATCTTCCCCCTCAGTTGTGTATGCAAGGAGAAAATATTATTTTAGGCATGCTAATTCCAGGAAAGAAACAACAAGGTAAAGACATCAATATCTACTTGCAACCACTGATTGATGATCTGATTAAGTTGTGGGAAAACGGCATGGAAATTATGATTCGATTAGTAAGACAAAATTCAACTTGAAGGCATTACTAATGTGGACGATAAATGATTTTCCTGCTTATGGTAACCTATCGGGGTGTACGTATAAAGGAAAGGCAGCCTTCCCTCTCTGTGGTGATAATACTCTTTCAACCTGGTTGCCTTTTAGTCGTAAAACTGTTTACATGAATCATAGGAGATTTCTACCTTATAATCATCCTCTTCGATCTAGTAAGAAGAAAGACTGTTTTAATGGAGAGATTGAGAGGAAGGAAAAGCCACATATTATGTCCGGTGCCATGGCTTTTGAACGCCAGAGTAGTATTGTGGATGATTTTGGAAAAGCGGAGAAGAACGAGGTGGAGATAAGGAAAGATAAAGAGGAAAAAAAAGAAGAATAAGAAAAAAAGGGCTCAGAGTAGAGAAGCAGCAGGTGCAAATGACGGTAACTCTAAGTGTGGGAAGCGGAAAAGGGCAGTTGCTACTGATGCCGGTACGAGTGCTGCTGTTGTTTCTGGTGCACGGGATTATGACCATCCGATATTCAACAAACGGTCGATATTTTTCGACTTGCCTTACTGGAAGGTAAATTCTAACCTCAAATTATCTTCTTTTCACTCCTGTCTGCATTGTAAATCTCACTGCTAGGTTCCTAACCATATCATGATGTTGTTTCCGTGTTATGAAACGTACGACCAAGTGACTTGCATGCTCATATTTTTATGTTATGTTTCTTACTTGCTAGGAATTGTTACTACGTCATAATATTGATGTTATGCATACGGAAAAAAATGTATGTGAGAGTGTCATTGGTACTATATTGAATATAAAGAACAAAACAAAAGATGGCTTAAATTCCCGTAATGATCTGAAAAGTATGGGAATCAAAGAAGAATTGCATCCACGAGACATAAATGGAAAAACGTGGCTTCGACCAGCACCATGTAATTTAAGCGATGCGTAACTTGAAAGTTCTGTATGGGTATAGTTCTGATCTTAGGAGGCATTTCTCGAAGGATGGTTGCTTGGGTGTCCTTAAGGCTCATGATTACCATGTTCTTATGCAACAAATATTACCAGTATCTTTGAAGGGACTTTTACCTGATGGTCCAAGTACTGCGATTAACCGGTTGTGTTCTTATTTTCACGAAATATGCCAAAGCGCAGTTGATCTCACTAGATTATTATAACTTGAAGAAGAAATTGCTGAGACTTTGTGTATGTTGGAGATGTACTTACCTCCATCATTTTTTGATGTGATGGTACACTTGATAATTCACCTTGCTCGAGAAGTGCGTTTATGTGGACCCGTACAATATCGTTGGATGTATCCATTTGAAAGGTATTACTTGTTTTATTAGTATTAAAATTTCGTTAATGTAAATGGGAGTTTGGTGCTAATAATTAAAGGTTTGGTATGTGGCAGGTATATGAAGACATTCAAATAATATGTAAAAAATTACACACAACCTGAAGCATGCATAGCAGAGTGTTACCTGAGAATGGAGTGCGTCGGGTATTGTGATGCTCATGCGTACAAAGAAGATGAAGTAGAAGTAAATCAGTGCCGTAATGAAGACATTCAACATGATTCCACACCGGTAGGGCGTCCTCTTTCTAAAGTTGTTCAAGTGTATATTGGTAGTGATATGATGAAGATCGCTCATAGATATGTGCTTTTTAACACAACAGTAATTGACCCATATAGAATGTAAGTATGACGTTATATGTTCATTTCAAATTGTTATCAGTTAATACCCTTACGGGTCTTTTTCATATTAGTTTTTTTTTTCTTATTAGAATGCACATGGATGAGTTAAGGTCTCTCGGTACTGACAGTGAAGACCAACTCCTTTCCATACACTCAGACACATTTGCAGATTGGATGCGGCAAAAGGTACGTGCACCACCACTTGGTCATTTGTTATATGTTTGCAGTTTAGATTCATTTTCCCTGAGTAATACCTCATTTTTGCATAGAGATTGCACCCATTATTGTGGCCATTGTGTTCTTCTAACTAAATTATATTTATAAGTTAAAATGCAAATTAGTCAAGTCATATCTATATCAAGTACAATAGAGTGGTTGGCATATGGTCCTTTAGAAAAATGTGCATCATATAAAGGCTTGCAAATAAATGGATCAAGGTTTATCACGAAGGATATTCAAAGAGTCACACAAAACAGTGGTGTTTCAATTGAGTCAAAATCTTTAGTTGCAGCATCACAAACAAGTAGTGGTTTTTATGGTGTTTTAGAACAAATTCTCGTGTTGGACTACCAGCATATGTTTCAAATTCCCATATTCAAATGTGACTGGGCTCACACCTATTTTGGTGTCAAGCAAGAACAAGGCTTTACATTAGTTAACTTACGTCAGCATAAGAACCAATATCAGAATGATCCATTGATTTTAGCATCACAATCACGACAAGTTTTCTATTCTCGAGAGTCAGATGCATCTAATTGGTTTGTGATGTTGAAACCACCACCTAGGGGTTTCCATGAATTAGAGCAATACAATGAACATGAAGACACAAGTTTCCAACCAGTGGATCCTTCAACTCTTGACTTACAAATGGATGACGAGACCGAGACTTATGCAAGAACTGATGTTGAACCTATCTTAGTGGTTCCGACAAAGAAGAAGAACAAGAAGAATAAGAAAAAGAAAAAAAAAGTGCCACTGATGGTGGGTTTACTCTTTTCATTTCTACTGAATTTGTGTATTTTGTTTGTTTCATTTTGCTTCAGGTTATATTTTTTTCTTCTAAAATGACATGCTATTTGTTTCTCTTTATGACTTGTAATGTTGTTGGTATGATATGCTATCTGTTTCTACTGAGATGAACCCCCCCTTTTTAACTCCGCCATTGAAATGGTATATCATTTCAATGCCGGTCTCAAGCCCGGATAAAGGAGGGGAGAAATGGGATTTATTGAGTTCTAAATGCAGATTTTCTGAAGTTATGTGCAGAATTTGGTTACTTAATCATGCGCTGGTCTCTAATGCTGCAGTTGGCTTTTTTGGCTGTCAATGTCTTGCTTTTTTTTGCAGTCAATATACTTCAGAACTTTGAGCTTTTGTATCTTCTTCAGGACTCATATTTGCTTCACCAAAACTTGCATGAACCTGGTACTGTGATTGTTTATTGAAATGTGATTGCAGGCCTTGTACAACTCAGAGAATTCCTTGTATGGTTCAGACAAAGTGGTGCATTTGCTGGCTTTTTTTTTAAAGGCTCAGTTGAAATTTTTGTTGCATATAGAAGTAAATTTAAAATATAATTACACATGTAAATGTGGAAGAATGGTTGGAATCTCATACTTGGACAGAGGATACTCAGGTTCGACTCTCACCTGTACCTCATTTTTTTCAAAGTTATTTTTTAATTTTACAACTCTTATAAAGGTTGCAGAAGGTCTATTTATCCTTTTCTTCGTATCTATTCAATGTCCCCATCACTTGTTCTCCTCCACTTATCTTCTTTTCCTTTATTTTTTCCTCATCCTTCTCCCGCAGAACCTCCTCCTTCATCTCCTGAACCACGAAACTTTAAAAACCCATCAATAGATCGAGCTTAAGATTTCTTCACTACCAACACCTTCTCGATCTGTTAAGGAAAAGAAGGTTCATTTATTTACACATGTCTGATTCTATAACCCACTTTAGGGTTTTATTATATTTTTGATTTCCCGTTCTGTTTAACTGCTAGTATAATGAGAATGATGATACAGTTAAAATTAGTCCTAGCTAACAAGATTAAACATCAATAAATCTATTAATCAACACTAATCAATCATGTGTAAATTAGCCAGGACTGAATTAGGATTTTAAGTGAATCAGTGTATATTTTAGAATTTTTCTTCAATTAGGCTTTAAAAACACCGAGTTAGTCATGGGTGGAGGTGTGAAAGCCTCTCCAAGTAGCAGTAGTAGCAGCAACAATAGCCACTGTAAGATCAGAATGAACAAAACCCTAAATGAGTGTGATATGTGTGAACAAGGGAATCATGAGACAAAAGTGTGTCCTTGGATCTATTCTAGGTGCAAGCATGTTCCTTGTAATGGTGTGAGAGCATTTATATGATCTAAAACAACTGAAACCTATGGAAAAATGTTTTTCAAGTGCACCATACCTACCTGCACCTACTTTGAATGGTTTAGTGATGCTTCTGACCCGTACAAAGCCAAGTTATTGTTGTTTCCATCAGAGAAAAGTTGTGATGCTTGTGGAGAAGATGATCACTCTTATAAAAATTGTCCACTGCACAATCAGTTGTGCTTCTCTCCAACCTGTAATAACAAACTCAACCTAAAAATATGCAACAATCAACACAATAAGCACATAGCTTACCTTGTACGTGAACAGTGTGGAGATTTTACATGGGCTTCAGATGTTATCTTCATTGCTACAAAAGAAAAAGTTAGAGTTTCTACAAATCAAATGGCTGATTTAGTTACAAATATAGGGAAATGTCTTCATATGTAATAACATTTCATTTTATGTGTAAGACCTGACTTCATTTTATCTGTCTCAGATTTCCTTTGTATGACTTATAATATTGTTGGTATATATGATATTCTATTTGTTTCTCTTGAGATGAACCCCCCCTTTTTAACTCCGCCATTGAACTGATATCTTATTTCATTGCCGGTCTCAAGCCCGGATAAAGGAGGAGAGAAAAGGGGATTTATTGAGTTGGTCCTAATTCTGAACTTGGCGAGAAAAACAGGTAACATTCCTATAAACTCTAAAACTTTGTCGCATTTGCAGCTTCTTCATGACTGGTATTTGCTTCACTAAAACTTGCATAGATATACACCTCCACTTGTTTCATTCACTTAGATTTTGAGATATAGAATCTGGCACTGTGTATGTTGATTAAAATGTGATTGCATGTCTTGTATAAATCAGATAATGCCTTGTATGTTTCAGGCAGAATGGCGCATTTGCTGTCCTTTTTTTGTAAGGCTCGGTTGAAATTTTTGATCAATATAGATTTACATGTACAATATGATCACACATATAAATCTGAAAGGGTGGTTGGAATCCTAGTCTTAGGCCGAGGAGGTTTAGGTTCGATTCACCGCAACCTCATTTTTTTTTCGAAGTCAATTTTTCATTTTACAACCCTTGTAAAGGTTGTGAACATTGATAAAAAAAAAGCACAATTATACCAATATTGAGAAGCTAGAAGGATGGTTGATGACTTGTACTAACACACGTTAGGCTTGGGTTCAAATCTCTCAAAGAACACTTTTAAAAATCAATTTTTTTTTAATCTTCAACAACCCTTATGCGTGTTGTTATACAGTTATTCACTACCTTTAAGATATGAGTTGTAAAATCTAAAGGTGGTCACTTCTCTCTGCAACCCTTTTCACACAAAAAGTTGTGGTTTTTAATTCTCTTCACTACTCTTTGGAGCTCTTTGGTCCTAAGAGTTGGACGGTTTTTACTTTGACAACTTTTTCATTGGAAAAGGTTATAAAACATGCTATCTTTTACGACTTTAAAATTACGAGTTGTCAATCTACAATTGTAGATTACTATTTTTTCCCGTAATGTCATTAAATTTTCCGAATCTGTTTCAAATTGGACTTTTGACCATCCTCGTTCCGTCGCCGTTTTAGAGGCTATGTGCATGGCTCAGGCCTCCGCTGCAAGTGATGTGGTGATGCTTAGAGGTTGTGCTATTGCTAGGATAGTGTTGATTTCTTCATTTCTACAAATAATACCTGCTCCCGCTATTCCGGGGTTTCCTCTTGCTGCGCCGTCCGTGTTGATTTTGATCCAATCTGATTGAGGAGCAAAATTGTTTATATAAGGGGAAAAAATTTGCTCCCGCAATGCCAAAGCATCTGTTGAACTAGTAGCACCTGGGCCATTAGATTCACTAGATGTGATATCATCAAACCTTGGTTAAACCATAGTTAAGCTTCCCCATTTTTATGGAGCGATTCTTTTCAAATTGCCCAACTACCGAAAATTGAATTATACTTGTAACATCCTGGATAAACATAAAGTTTATGAGCGTTTTCTTGGTTAATGGCGTCTTTAATCAAATTTGTAAGTAGTTTTTGTAATTGTGAAAACAAAGTTTGTATACACCAATTATAACAGAACTTTACAATCCGGTTGAAGCAAATTCGTGTGTGCAATACTTCGTATTGTCTGATATTTTTGATTTTTTTTTAGTTGAGATTCATCTAGGAGTTTCCTCATTATTTCTTACCATAGAAACACGGAAAATTATGATAACAATTAATCATCATACCCGTACTCAAATTATACTGTGAATTGTGAAATCTTTGAAAAAAATTTACCACCTGCCATTTTCTTACTTTCATAGATTCGTGTTAAATGGCGGTCATGCCCTCACATCAGTCGTGTTTTATTGGTCGTAAACGCATTACATGACACAAATATCGATGATGTTCTCGGAATTACGAACCGCAGGAAGTGAAGGCGGTGGGCGGAACAAGGACTGTTAAGACGACAGAACCTTAGATCACGCTTCTCCTAAATTTCCATCTCTTTCAACGATTCAAACCCTAATTCAGTAATTCTTCCTCTATGCAATCTTTTGGGTTTCAATTTTCAGTCGAACACTCGTCAATCTCGCAGATAAGTAACTGAATTCTTCTTTCTTCGCGTTTAATTTTCTTTGTTTCGTTTTCTTCGTTTTAAATCTCAACTGTTCTGTATCATGGTTTCTTTGAAATTGGATTTAGAATTCCAATTTCGTAGCAGTAAGTTAGTGTTTCTCTGATTCAAGTACGGTAATTTTGCTACTGTGTTGGTATTTGATATGTTTAAAATCACCTCTCTAAATATCGATTGATTATGATTTCTTAGCTAGTTTTTTTGTGAAATTGTATTATTATCTTTTTTTTTATATTTTTGGGAATTTTGGAGCTTATTCCCGAAAAGAACAAGAAATCGTCCAATTGGCCGTAAAAGAGGTAGAATTATCTAAGAGTCCTAAATATCATCTCAAAGAACACGAAGAGACGAAGTCAATGACGAAAGAATGGAGTCAATCCAACGTCGAATGAAGAATCTGGAGGCATTTGAAGCATTTGAAGCAAGCCGAAGTTGTTGAAAACTAGAGAGCCTACAAAATTGTTATAGGCACCCGATCAATTTACTAAGGGCCGCCTGCTTCTACTTCCTAAAGCTACAGAAGTTGGTCGAGATTTTCATAACTCGGTGTTCCCGTTCCAGCTCAATCATGAAGACCACCGCTGCACCAAGTCCTTCTCGCCGGCAAGCCTTATGTCACGATGGCTCATCAGTTAAGGCAAAGGCATTGTGTGTTATATTCAGAACCTGGAGAAGATTCAGTTATGGTTATTAGCCGAGACAAAACAGGGATGAAGAAGAGCTCGTTGCCATTGAAACAGATGATGAATGAAGGAGATAATGAAGTTTTTAGAGTTCTCATAGAGCTAGGAAGGATGGTTCTGGGTTGTCTATGAATTTCAACACTGCAGGGAAGGAGATGTGCAAAGTATCATCAGCAGCAAGCTCTATATCTGCATTACCAGCGAATTGCACGAGAAACGTTTATAAAAATGCCTGAACGACCTGTGCCTCCAGCCGATGTTAGTTGAAGGTCTGGTTGTCTGAGTTCGGGAACTGTGATTATAGTAAGCTGTGATTTCTGTTGGTTGATGAGAACCAGTCGAACTCAAGTCGAACAGAGAAGATGCAGGGAGAGCTTGAGAAGTCTGTTCGCGTATGATAATAAAGCTGCTGCTGGCAGTCAATGGAGTTGCGGTCTGTTGGGTCGAGTCTGAGAAGAAGATGAGATAAGCTGGCGTTATTCATGGGTTTTGTGGTTGATGGAAGTTGCGTGATCGGGACAGGGAAGATGTTGCTGGTTATCGGTGATGAAACTGAAGTGTGATGATGAGGTTCTAAGGCTGTGATGATGAGTAATCGAATGGGTTGGAGCTGTAGTTGCTGGTGATAGAATGGAGCTCGAGAGTCGAGACTGCTATTTCTTAATGGTGGCAGTGATGATCGAAGGATGAGGAAGAGCTGATGAAACGATAGATAGTGCTGCAACTCGAGAAGGTAAGGAAAATGCATGGGATGGACGAGCTCGTGTTGGCTGAAATGGAGAATAATTCGATGGGTTGTGATGCTGCCATTTCAATGGACTGATGGCAGAGATATTATCGGTTATGGGTACTAATGGGACAGTGGCTGTGATGATTGGAACTGAGAGCAAGATGATCGATTGAGTTGCTGCCAGGGAGTGAATTTGGCTGCTGCCATTGTTAGTAACAGATGGAGGAGGAGTTGGTTGCGACGGAAAGAATTTCAGAGAATGGTCTTCGCTGTCATTCATGGAAGTTTTGATATTATTATGATGATTGATGGGTTGCTGTTGCTGGTGAAGCCGGAGATGGGGTAAACCGAGAAAATGGAAGTACGGATTGGAGTTTGAGAAAAAAAATGTATGTGATTTCCTGAGAGAACAAAGTGTTGTCAGTTCCATGGAACTGACGGTTGAATCGACCAATGAAGACATGGGCTGGGCTTCTACAGCTGCTGCACGAGCCCAATAGGCTATTTAGCCAGTTATTCTACACGATCACATTAAGGGTGCGGCTGTTTCAAGTTTCGGAAGGAGTTTGCAGCTTATTGCACCCGGATGTGATATGCGCGGGACACAAATCTTAAGGAGGTGCACTTTTCCATCTTAGCTAGGTTTCCTAGTTTCTTCAAGAAGAGGTTACAAAACTCTATATATAGGGAAACTTGGATACGATTTGTGATATATTCTACTCATCGTTTTTCTCCCTCTGAGGGGGGAGAATTATCTCTTTTCTATATTCTTTTATTGTTAAGGATGAATTCAAAGTTTTAATTGTGAAGTTCAATTATTTACAAGTTTATTTCAAGTTTTTAAAGTTAATCATTGTGGATTGTTTTTACTATATCGAAGGTTTATGATTGATTCTTAGATTGGTTTGGGTGAGCAACTAGATTAGTCTATTAATAATCATTCTAATGCTAGTAGAGATTTGGGCGATCCGTAATTGTCGCTTATCTCCTATACAAGTAGAAATCGCAAGACCTTGCGGAGGGATTCTGTGGAGAAATTGCGAGTAAGTGGAACGAGTGTACCGAGTTTAACTGCTGGGATCAAACCTAAATTCATAAATCTTAATGCGTTCGGGGAATTACATCTTGTAAGCGAACCTCAAGGTGGTTCTTTTGAATAGAATCCGGTAGTCGAGCGCTTCCGTATTCGGTGATACAAGGAGTTTTGGGGATAGCTAAGCGTACCTGCTATTCTACGGTTGGTGACAATTGATTCTAACAAGAGATAAACGGGTACATGTTGAGTTAACGGTTAGTAACGGCGAAGGATTTCTTAATCGTCATCCTCTTTATCTTATTATCCTTTTTATCCTTCTTTTATATTCTCGCTGATTTAGTTAACATATCAATTGGATTTACTCCTCGTGGGAACGATCCTTACTACCGCTTTATTACTTGTTAATTAGTAGGAAATATCTTATTATTTTTTTGAGTAAACGGTGCTCACCAGTATTCTAGGTTTCTAATATGCAGATTCAACTGTAGAGTTTCCAACTTATATTCACTACGGGAAAAATCGTCATTGACGACACTATATTAGCGTTGTAGTACCCCTACGACAACGCTATTTTATGCATTGTGTAGGTGGGGTATTGTAGAAAGTCCAAGCTTTTCTATAATACTTGATTAAGAGTTGTAAAGGGTGATGTGATTCATGGTTCGACAATATTTTGCCAAAGTTGTGCTTCTCTTTCGATTTTTTTTTTAAAGCCTGACACAACCCTTGCTTGTTTTTGTAGGAATATCTTGGACAACACAAGTAGGTATCGTGGAAACATATGTAACAACAAATACTAGTATTATGAAAAAGATTCACACGTCTCTTGTGTGAGCTGTGGAACTATCTTGGACAACACATAGTTATGTTGTAAAGAAAGTATTTCACAATATCTGGCTTGTGTAGTTGAAAACTGGAAGACAACATCTATTAGTATTGTGAATACTACTGTCATTACACTTCCTAGAGTTGTACAACTGTACTGAACAACTCCTACTTATATTGCAAGATTTATTTTTACAATCATTGTGCTGAGTAGTAAATTTTTTTAACACAACACTTATTAGTATTGTGATTATTACAGTCAGTACACTTGTTGGAATTGTAAAACTACCATGATACAACTATACTATGTGTAGTAGAAATTTTGAACACTACTCTTACTAGTATTGTAGGACTATCTTGGACAACACAAGTAGGGTATCTTAGAAACATATAAAACAACAGTTATTATTATTATCGCCGAAAATAATTTACATCCACATTGACCTGCCATTGTAACACATTTACATTCATTCAAGTTGATCTGCCACTCCAATTGCATTACCTAGCTAACTTCAAATTACCTAGCTAAGAAAAGAAATGCAAATGCTTACTAACATGAGTAAGAACTTCAAAAGCATCCAGATCTTTGTAAAGTAATACGATTGATTTCAGCAGCTATTCACATAGATCCTGCTCGTCGGCACTATAAGCATTAAAAGCAAGAGTACAGCTTTTGTGCAAGAAACAAGACCTTCAGCCTTCAGGTGAATGTCAGCATGTTTCTGGGTGAGTCCAAGTGGGAAATTCATGACTTTAAAGAATTTTATCTGCATCAGCTTCTACAATCATAAAACAGAATCAGCATGGGATCTTGGCCACAGCACATAATCCTGAACTTGACTATGCTGGATTAAGTCAATTTATTTGGAGAACGAAAATATCACCATAGGATGCACAAAATCATTTTCAGATCTTGGATAAAACATTGGTGAACTAAAAAATTGAGGAACTTAAGGTAGCAGCTTGAGCATAATTCTTATTACCTGATCCAAACAATACGTAGAAACCAGCTGGAACATCAATCTTCGAGTGCTCCTCCCTGAAACCCGTATCAAAACCAGAATTCAATCACAAATTACAAAGTTAACATGGATCTAATTTATCACAGATTCACAGTACACATACTTCATTTCTTCATGGTTTTTATAAGTTTACCTTTATCAACCACAGAAATGAAAACATCAACAAAAAAAAGTGGAAAAGAAACTACATGAAAAAGAGTAAGAAACTCCTACAGAAACATACATCATACAACGAACTAGAACAGTGATGCATAACTCCTGACCAAAGAAACCTACATTTTTCATTCATGTAAATGGTAGTCCTTAAACAAATTTACCAGATTCCACATGATTCTAAAACCCAAAATAGGCATTACACATTAAACAAATTCACCAGATTCCACAACATTGGATACCAACTAGTTTTCAGTTGTTTTGCTCAGCTGGATTCCAGCTAGTTAACTCACACTATTACACAAAACTAAGAAATGCTTCGCTCTATGACGACAAGCTCATTGCTATCAACACAAACACTCACTTAAACAAGTAAAAATGAAGTAAATCACAACTCAAAATTAGCTACTTCTAAGCAAAAGTGCAGGGCACATACCTTACGCTTGAAGCGTGTAGGTGGGTCACGGTTCCTCCCCTTCTCTCTAGAACAAACTCTCACCACATGTGAATGAATTGCACAGGACACACAGCAAAGCATCTTGGCGTACAATTTAGGACGCCATTTAGCACTTCCATTTCCAACTGTAGCTCTAGCAGCATGTACCATTCCCTGCATCTCAGCACCAATTCTTCCGTTCTATTGCGCCAGCAAGTTGTTGGTCCATTAGGGAAACGGTAAACAATCGTCGTAGATTGAACAACAGAAACTTGTTGCTGCTGAGTTTGTTCTTGAGGACTACATGCCTGATCTTTTTCTGGTGGACTAGACGACTTGCGTGCTTGCATTTGTTTCCTAGGACCTGCAGGAAGTTCAGGTGTAAACAATCAAAATCAGCTAACACAACATTGCAGATTCAAGGGTTTGCTTATATTAGTACATACAAGTGCTTACAGACTAAAATCGTTACCTCTCGCTGGTGTAAGCTTTTTGGGAGCTGAATTGCAAGGTCTCTTAGCAAATGGAGGGTCATCAGGCGCCTTTCTAGAGCATCTTCTTTTGTTTCCAGACGTAATGCTGCTGATTGTTGGAGTTGGGATAGCAGTAATTTCGTTTGTGGAATTGGTTAGCAATGTATTCCAGTTCATTGTAGGGGTTTTGTAGATGGAGTTGCCTGTAATTATAAAAACACATCAACAATCAGTAACAAAAAATATGATTCTTGCTCAGTTTCTTCTAGCCATACAACCTGAACTGCAGCTGCAAATGTCTCAGCGCTTCCTAACACAATTCAACTCTTTTACCTTATGATGCAACTGATATGATTCTTATTTATTATCACAGTTCAACTCTTTTACCTTATGATTGTAGGGTGCTCTTTATAAGGCTTTGCTCGTAGAAAGAAATCTTCCCTCTGCGCTCGACAGAAAATAATATCCTTCAAATAATTCCTGCAAACAACCATCATAAGATAAGATCCAAATCACATAACTTTCATCGAATTTAGTAAGAAAAACACATAACAACTGAAACCCTTCCCCAGTTCTCCTCTTTGCAACTTTTTAAAGATTATTTCTAAAATCTCAAGGTAGTCTGAATTAGACTATCACTTCCATCCTCCAATATAAACACTATAATTTCTTTGCCATGAATCACAATTCACATCGGTTAAAACGCGTATAACTAATAAATACTCTCACTGCCAAATTTATTGAGGATTGAGATAATAACAAAATTACCTGGATAAGAATAATGTTTGCTCCCTTTTTGTGATCATCCTTAACCAATCTGCATCATACAAAGTAAATTCATTAGTATTACTGATTGAATCAAGTAAAAGAACATTTTGTGAATGATCAAGCCTTTTGTCTCTCGATTTTATGAACATTTTTCAGATAACAAGCTGAAAATCAATCTAAAAAACCCTAAAATGAGATTGCAAAGATTCGAATGAGTTTCAGACCTTTCTGCTTTATCAACATTAGTGTTGACAACACCTGAGCAAGCGAATTGCAGAGTGAGATTTCCTATAAGGGAAAGTGATGTTTCTCAAATCAATAGCAAACTCTGATTTCTTCAACAGCGACCAAACCCAAAGGGAAAATGGATTGTTTGCATACTCTGCCTCGAGTGTGCTAAGAAGTGCGGGATTCATCTCTGTCAACAACCAATTCAAGACAAACCCTAGTTTCTAATTCTTCTTTCCTGTAGATTCAATGATCAGACGACATCATTCTCCTCGACTGAACCCTAATTTCTTCATAACACTAAAATTGGCAGAATAATCTTCATAATTGCTGAATCCCCATCAATAGAATCAAATCCCTCTCACTCTCTGCTTATCAGAAATATCAATCGAATTCTCCCTCTCTTCTTACAGAACAAACCCTTGATTTTCTCTGTTCTTGATTGAAATTAACAGATCCCCAAATCTGAACCCATGTACTACACCTCCTACGGAAACTAACCCTTTAAGTCTGATTTGATGCAGCATAACCTTCACCTGATTTTTGTCAGAGATTTTAAAACCCTAATTTTTCATCTATCTACTGAAACCCTGATTTCTTAATCTCTCTGTCTCTCTTTATGAATATCAAGAAGTAATCAGTAGCAGATTACAAATTGAAATTGGGTTTCGTTTGATTTAGGGTTTGCAGAAGGTGGATCTGAGGTATTCGATTGATGAGTTTCTGTGACTGAGGTTGTGATGATTTTCACCGGAAATTGCAGATGAGAATTAAGATAAGTCGATTCAATCAAGAAATGGACAGGGGGTTAGTCCACGAGTGAGGTGGAGGGAGTTTAATGTATTTTGAATCTTGGGGATTTTGAGGGAGTGTAAGAGAGTATAGAGAGTTTGAGAGAGTTTGGTGTGTTGATTGTATGGAGTTTGAGAGACTCTCCCAAAATCTCTACTTTTTTGAGAGATTTGGAGTGAGGCAAAAATACACTATAAACTCCCCAGAACTCCCCAAAAAAAAAACAAACTCCCTATCATTCTAATTTTTACCACTAACAGGGAGTTTAAGAGTTTCTTTCAAACTCTCCCACGACTAACGGGGTTTTTTAGGGAGTTTGGGAGACTCTTCTAAACTCTCCCACGACTAATGGGGATTTTGAGAGACTCCCTCGAACTCCCTCACGACTAACGGGAAAAAACACAACTACACCCAACTCCCCCAACTCCCTTGAGGACTAACACCCTGGGAGATGAAGAAGATGGATAGAGAGAAAAGCAGCGGTGGTGATGGAGCGCTGAGGAGAGGAGAGGAAAAAAGAAAGAGAGAACCAGATAGGAATTAGAGTTCGAGTGGTTGAGGGATACAACCAAGAATGAAAATTAAAATGATCGACGGACCACATTTCGTTTGATCCACTCATAAGGATCACGAAAAAGATCTGACGGTTGATGTTGTATTTGGGATGCTCATACGGATTGAGAAGCAACTTTGTTTCTCTTTGTGTTAATACGAACTCATGTATCCGGTTTTGTTTTCAACATTCGACACGAAAAATATCCAAAAAAAATATTAATAAATTTAGGACATTGATATAGATATTCTGATATAAAAAAATTAAAAAAATCCATAACAATAAATCGGGAAAATGAAAAATGAATTCGATAACTAGTGTGTTTCTTTGTGCTTTTGTGCTTTCTCTTTGTGCTTCTAGTTTGAATTTTGACTAATTACATAGGTCATGAAGTAATTTCGACTAGTCATACAGGTCATGAAGTAACTTCCAATTTAGCAGGATACATCATCGAAATCGACAAATATGAAACTCAAGTGTCGATTTGAACTTCGAATGTGGTATAAAGGCATACAAAATATGAACGAAAAAGCTCCGGGAGGTTTCTGACTTCAAACTTAGCATGATACATCATTGAAATTGATGAATTGAAGCTTAGTGCCGATTCGAACTTCAAATGTGGTATAAAAACATACAAACTATGAACCAAGAAGCTTTGAGAGAGTTCTGACTTCAAACATAGCATGATACATCATCAAATTCGATAAATTTAAAGCTCGATGTCGTTTCGAACTACAAACTTGGTATAATGGCATATAATCTATGAACCACGAAGCTCTGAGAGGGTTCTGACTTCAAACTTAGCATGATACATCATCGAAATTGATGAATATGAAGCTTAGTGTCGATTCGAACTTCAAATGTGGTATAACAACATATTTGATACATCATCGAAATTGATTAATATGAAGCTTAGTGTCGATTCGAACTTCAAATGTGGTATAACAACAAACAAACTATGAACCAAGAAGGTCTGAGAGGGTTCTGACTTCAAACTTAGCATGATACATCATCAAAATCGATAAGTATGAAGCTCAATGTCGATTCGAACTTCAAACTTGGTATAATGGCATACAATCTATGAACCACGAAGCTCTGAGAGGGTTCTGACTTCAAACTTAACATGATACATCATCGAAATTGACTACTCTAAGTTAGAAACTTGGTAAGAAGGAAGAATCCATCCATTTAGAGGTAAGATTCCTTCAGAATATTCTACGAAACCTTAAACAAACCCTATTTTTGCATGTTGTATGAAAACCAGGCTCTGAGATCGAAACCTGGCCGCGAGTTGACTACTACAAGTCGGAAACTTCGTAAGAATGATAAATCTAACCATTCATAGGTAAGATTCCATGAAATATCCTCTGAAACCTTAAACAAACCATTTTATGGCGACTTAGAGAAAGAAAGTGGCTCCGAGATCAAAACCTGATGTGAGTGGACTACTATAAGTCGGAAAATTGATGAGAACAATGAATCCATCTATTCATATGTAAGATTCCTTCGGGATATTCTCCGAAACCTTAAAAAAAACCCTATTATGGCACATTGTATGCATACTCTGGCTCCGAGATCAAATCTTGGCCGTGAGTGGAATATTATAAGTCGGAAACTTGGTAAAAAAGATGAACCAATCATATACAAGTAAGATTCCTTCGGAATATTCTCCGAAACCTTAAACAAACCCTAGCTAGTCTGGCATATTGTATGCATACCCTGGCCTCGAGATCGAAACCTGGCCGTGAGTGGACTACTATATGTCGGAAACTTCGTAAGAAAGATGAATCCATCCATTTACAAGTAAGATTCATTTGGAGTATTCCCCGAAACATTAAACAAACCTTATTCTGGCATATTGTATGTATACCCTGGATCTGAGATCGAAACCTAGCCGTGAGTGGACTATTATAAGTCGGAAACTTCGTAAGAACGATGAATCCGTCCATTTACAGGTAAGATTCCTTCGGAATATTCCCTGAAACCTTAAGCAAACCATATTTCGGCATATTTTATGCATACCATGGCCCCGAGATCGTAACCTGGCCGTGAGTGGACTACTATAAGTCGAAAAATTCGTAAGAACGATAATCCATCCATTTACAGGTAAGATTCATTTTGAGTATTCCTCGAAACCGTAAACAAACCCTATTCTGGCATATTGTATGCATACCCTGGCTCTGAGATCGTAACCTGGTCGTGAGTGGACTATTATAAGTCGGAAACTTCATAAGAACGATGAATCCATCCATTTACAGGTAAGATTCCTCCGGAATATTTCCCGAAACCTTAAACAAACCCTATTCTGGCATATTTTATGCATACCCTGGCTCCGAGATCGAAACCTGACTAGGAGCGGACTACTATATAAGTCTGACAGTTCGCAAAAACGATGAATCCAACCATTCACGAGTAAGATTCCATAGAATTATTCTCAGAATCCTTGAACACACACGAATTTGTCAACTTCGAGATCGAAACCTGGTCAGGAGAGAACTATTATATAAGTCTGAAAGTTCGCAAAAACGATGATCCAACCATTTACTGGTAAGATTCCATGGGAATATTCTCAATAACTTCGAACTTCCGGGTTCACGATTTTGGTCCTGGAAAAGTTTTCGGATATTTCTACCCAATCTCAATAACCCTAAGTTAGTGATTTAACCCTTTTTTTTTTGTGCAGAAGTGAGAAAATTTTTGCAGAACCGGATAACAAAATATTTTTTTGCTGAAGTGAGAAATTTTTTGCAGAAGTAAGAAAAATTCTGCAGAAGTGAGAAAAATTTGTCGTATCCTTACTACGACTTTTCTTAAGAGTTGTGGAAAGGGATGTAGAAAAAATTTCATCACAACCATCCATTTCCATCTAAAGCCGTCCGTTAATTTTTTTCCAGGAGATTTTCCATATTACCATCGTATCTATTCTTTCCTTTTCTATTTCAAACATTTTTTTCCTTCACAGAGCTGCAACTTCATCTCCCCTTCCGTCGTCTTCACCGAAATCACCACCATCTCCCCCTCCATCATGTCCAACTCCAACAACTCTGTTAATTACTATCGTCTTCAACTACACCGATCTCGGCTTCGTCATTTCAGGAGATTTCTTCACCAACAAGTAATCTTACACAAAGTTGAAGACTTACCACCTCCAGTGATTTCTCAAAGGTCTATTACCCAGATCGATCAGTAATCTACTGAGGATATGTGTTGACTTTGGAACTTATTGTTTTTTGAGTTATATGGTTTTGGAAGAGCAATTACATTTTTGAACTTAACCCTATTTGGTAGAAGATGGCTTTACATTAGTCAATTTAAAGCAGCATAAGAACCAATACTGTAACGATCCATTCATTTTAGAAAAACAAGCGCGACAAGTTTTCTATTCTCGAGAGTCAAAAACATCTAACTGGTATGTGATGGTGAAACCACCACCTAGGGGTTTCCATGAGTTAGAGGAAAGATTGACACAAATTTCCAACCAGTGGATACTTCAGCTCTTGGTTTCCAAATGGATGACGAGAGCGAGAGCTACTTAAGATAAGATGGTGAATATATCATAGTGGTTCCGACAAAGAAGAAGGACAAAAAGAAGAAGAAAAGGAAGTGCACAAGTTAAGTCAGTATAGTGTATTGTTTTTACTGTATTGAATTTTTACTGTCATTGTCGCTCTTGTTGTATTTCCTTTACTAACACTAGTATTGTTCTTGCAAAATAGACAGTTAACAACTCCATTTGGGTGCTTAATTTATAAAATGCTAGCTCTGTTACCTTTATAATGTTTGTTCTGAGTAAACACCCATTTTTAACTCCGCCAATGTAAATGACATATCATTTCATTGCCGGTCTCAAGCCCGGATAAAGGATGAGAGAAAAAGGGACATGTCAGTTGTTATGATTGTTATATTGGCCCACTTAAAATCTGCCTTGGTCTCAGCTTGTGCATATTTGCTCTACATCTTCTTATATTCGTATATATATATGCTCCCTCCCTTAAAACTTATAAGATGACAGTATACTTCCATAATTCCCCAAACTTATTCATGTAGTTCATTGCAGGCATTGCTTTGCTTAAAGTTGGTGGTCTTATATGAGCAATTACGTTCTTAGAAATGGACAATTTTTGCTAATATATGATTAACACATTCCTAAATGGCATTATTCTTTGCTTCAATTCATGAATTATGTGTCTTTGCTTGTGTAACATACATGATACTTCAGCTCTTGGAATAATATAATTGTATCTGCTTGTATCTATAGCCATATGGTTTTGGATTTTTTAAACTAAGAAAAAAATGGTGGAATTTGCATACTAACATCGATCCACCAGGCAAATACCATGGAGCTCGAATATCTAAAATTGCAGTAAAAGACACATTCCGGCTAAAGCCAAAGAACTCATGGAAGCTATCATATGGTCCAAAACAACTAAAATTGCACGTTAAGCAAGCCAAAGCACTCATAGTAGAGTTACAAATCCACAAAAAACCTAACTTTTCCTGAGAAATTGTAAGAAACCAAATTGTTCATTTAAAAATAAACCACAAATGAATCAAACCAAGAATGCTTGCATAACAAAAAAGTCACAAAAACATATTCACAAACTAACAGGTTAACTAATCGACTACATAACAAAAATCATCATCAAAAAGAGGAATCACAGTATTATCTCAAACTGACCTGATTTGATTGCAATGAATCCCTGAAATCGCACCAACTGTTTCTTTCAACCTGAAATAGAAATTAGGGCAAACATCAATTAGATCCGCAGAAGAATAGTGAAGGATCGACTGAAAAACCTAACAACAGTTTTATCTGCAATTAAACGAAATCCCGATCTGTTAACAACGTATCTGAAAAATTAAGGTAGAATAGTTGCGGAATCTCATGATTTGATGAAGAACACAAGAGCACCAAAAATCTTCTAGAAGAAATTGGTCGAAGATTAGGGTAGAATAGTTGATGAAGAACATAAGAGCAGTAAAAATTAGGGTATACTAATTGAGGAATCTCATGATTTGATGAACGAAATCAAAACCTTCTTTTGTTTTTCGAATGAATTTTTTTCTTACAGAAGAAATCTCAGATGAATAACGGAGATTACGAAGCATATTATCCTGTACATTAAAAAATTACGAAGAAGTACTTTTCTTTTTTTTTCCTGAAGGAGATTACGAAGAAGCATTGAAAAATGTGAAAAATAATTGAAAAACGAGTGAGAGACAGACGTATCTCGATTGAAGATATTACTTTTACTTTTTACTCTCTGTTTTTTTCTCCTTTAGGTTTTTAATATATAATAACCGTGGTGATCTAAATTACCGGAGTAAAATCTGCAAGGGAGGGAAAATGTGATATCTCAAGTATATTTTGGCGGTAATTATTTTGGCTGGAGGGGGAAATTTATTTCCACTTATTTTATTTTTTTTTATTTTTTTTAATTTTTTTATTGGGATGGATAATTTGTCACATCATAACATTAATTAAAAATAAAATATAATTATAAAAGGATATATTGTTACACTTTTTAAAGATGTCACACCTATTTGTGTAACAAAATCTGTCACACAAATTACTGTAACAATTCAGTGTTACAAATTACTCCATTTGGTGTAGTGCTAAATCATGCATTGTAACAACTATCAATCATCAATTTCATCAAATTTTCATCATAATAAAAAAATCAAAAAAAAAAAAAAACCTAAAATTTCAAATTCTTACCTCAAACAATTTCGTGGACGGAATTGAATGAATACTCTCAAACGATCAAGAATTCGATGGAGAACAAACCCACAAAAGGAATTGAGAAACAAATTTCTAGAATCATTGATCTTCAACATGAATTTTCCGGTGAGTTAGGGTGAAGAAATGAAATGGGAAGAACTGAGGGAAAGGGCGTTCTTCTGTGAAGAAAACCCGATATTCTGGGCGTTGTTTGGTTCAGCGTAGCCTACACGGTTGACTGGGTCAGGCACTCTTTGATTCAACGAAAAGCAGATTTCCATTTTGGGTTGTTTAATTCGGCGCCCAGCTGTTTTATTCAGCGACTAGCTGCTAGATTAGCACTATCATAGGACTTAGGAGGTTGTCCTAGCTGACGTGGACTGCTAATCTAGCTGCTAGATTAGCACACCATAGGACTAAGCCTTACTCGATTACCGAGGCATCTGCACCTGAATCACTCACTTTTTCATCACTGCTCTCTCGTACTCTAATAGTCATTGGGCAAATGGATAAATTTACCATATACTCCCTCCGTCATGTTTTAGATTAAGAAAATGGAAATGTGAAAATTATATCCCTTAATAATAATTATTAAAATATTTAAATCTCCTATTTTTTTGTTCCTTGTTTCTAGTGGTTGATTCCAATGCAGGGTCAAATTAGGAAGAAAGTGTGAAAATTATGGAAACCTTCCTCTATTTTGGTACTAGAGAAAACCCCTTCCCCTTCATCTAAAAAACCCCTTCTCCTTCGTATAAAATTAGGACGGAGGGAGTACTAAAAAGGACAACACTTGCACAAATTTATAAAGCGTTAAACAATGAAATCCACCGCAGTTTCTTAATTGCTTTGTTGTTTACTTCCAAACTACCTTATCACCAGCTGGTACAGTTTTACATATAAATCCACAATGCCATTAATGATTTTTCAGGGAACACGGCCATAAATGGGTTGAGGCTGATTACCGTCGGAACTGATTTTTATTTTTATTTTCCTAACTACAGTTTTCTAGACGGGGTAGGGTCTGTTAGCTTTAATCACAATTATTCTCTAGTAATACCTACTACCTACTAGAAATATTCTATCTCAGGATGCAAGATCCTTAGGAAATACCTCCCATGAAGAAGCTTAGTACTGGGGAAACGTTTAGTCACTTACCAGGGGTATCGTGTTATTATCGCCTGAAGAGAAAAGGAAAATCGATACTTCTTTGTTTTGGTTTTGTCCTTGGAGTTTCGATTCCTGTCCTCACAGCTATTAGCTTCATGTTTCCATCTAGTTTTCCTTTACTAATTAATCCCATTCTTCAAAATAAACTCGCCAAGTTCACATTTCCACATTGGCAGTACTGTATGAGTGCGAGTAGTATAAATACAACTACTAGTAATATTTTTGAGGGGGAATGGGTAACGGTCACTGATCGGAAACAGTATTAGCATATATGGGAGAACACGCTTTCGATTGTTACAGTTATATATGGGAGACCTGATAATGAGTACCTACAAGGGCAATGGCAGTGGAAATCTCTCCAAATAAATGCAGAGGGCAGCAATAGTATACCCAGGTAATTCATCTGTACTCTTTACTCCATCAAGTTTACTATCCTATTTGCTCCTATTGCACTAGGCCAAGAGCCCTCGGCATCGGCAACCACTACTGAGCGTCAAACTTGGTCAACCTGAAACATGCATATATATGTTGATCTGTGTAGTACTAATCTAATTTAGTCGGTGCTTTGGGGTTACTTTTGCAGCTTCTTTAATGCAACCGATTTCTTAGAGAGATTGAGAGGAAAGAAGTTGGTGTTTGCAGGAGACTCCTTAAATAGGAATATGTACATGTCTATGGTGTGCATTCTTTGGAACGTAATTCAGGATAAAAGCAGAATAGTTAGGCCCTCAGGAGATTACACTGTAATATATAAGGTAAGTCATGTTTAACTTACATAATCTCTCCCATTTCAATGAAAGTCTTTCACATGAATCCAAAGGATTCCTTGAACAGCTTCCTCTTTTTTTTTTAATTTTAATCTAGGATTACAACTGCACCATTACCATAGCATTTGTGTGGTCTGCATTTCTGGTTACTCAACGCAAGCTATTAAAACCAGAACAAGAGACCCTAAGACTGGACTTAATTGATGATGGAGCAGCATACGCATATCGTGATGCTGATATTCTTGTTTTTAACTCATGCCATTGGTGGGTTGGGGGAAAAACTAACAAAGGGTATGTACGTAGAATATTCTAATTTTGAATACATTTAGAAATGTAAGTTGCTGATGAATATATGCGTTTAAAAAGTACTAATTTTGAATTGCAGGATTAACTTTTTCCAAGAAGGCGATTACTTGTATCCAGAACTAGATATAAATAAAGCATATGGCAAAGCCCTTACTACTTGGAGTAAATGGATTGACGCGAACATTGATTCTAAGAAAACCCAAGTTGTTTTTAGAGGAATTTCACTTACTCATTTTGCGTAAGTAGTGCAACATTTTTGTGCATTCAAATACCTTAACTTGCTGTCCTAATTACTGATGCTCTTACTTGGTTTATTATGCAGAGGAGGATGCAAATTAGCTACAAAGCCAATCCCGAGCAATGAAACGTAATGGCAACTGCAAGATGAAACTTAGCTTATATAAAGACAACTCTCTTTATTGATGTTTTAGAAAATCTCTCAAAACTAAACACAAGCTCTAATCTTGCTCATATGATCAACCACAACTTTGGTGTTCATATATATATAGAACTATGAATTCCTTTTCCTAGTCCTATTACCTTATTACATGTCTTTCCTTTTCTTAGAACTAGATGACTTCTAATTTCCTTAGGATTAAATCAATTGCCTAATCTTGGCCTAACCAGCTTGTTAGTGACTTCTATGTTGAAGTTAATCCAACATTCTCCCCCTTAAGCTTCAACTGTGCTTGGGAAAAATCTTGTACTCCTATTAATTTCCTCATTTCTTCAAACTTGATCCGAGCTAATGCCTTTGTCAATATATCTGCTTTCTGCTCAGTTCCTGGTATGTGTTCAACGTTGATGATCTCCTTCTCGATACATTCTCGTATGAAATGATACCTATCGAACATGATTATTGTCACTACACGCCCTGGAACCCTACTCCACCTTGAGTTAATGGGAAGGCTAGCAGTAACTCTACCTTGAGCACAACCTTGTCCACCACAGAACCCTGATCCACCTGAGTTAATGGGGAGCGGCATTAACTCCACCTTGAGCGCCAGCTCTACCTTGGGCCTTGCCTGCTCCACCTGCGCCGTACCGAGTGACATCCACAATCACTTCTCCGTTCGGACAGTAGCCCCAACCATAGGCTCTGATACCAATTAATGACAACTGCAAGATGAAACTTAGATTATATAAAGACAACTCTCTTTATTGATTTTTTAAAAAATCTCTCAAAACTAAATACAAGCTCTAATCTTGCTCATATGATCAACCACAACTTTGGTGTTCATATATATATATATAGAACTATGAATTCCTTTTCCTAGTCCTATTACCTTATTACATGTCTTTCCTTTTCTTATAACTAGATGACTTCTAATTCCCTTAGGATTACATCAATTTCCTAATCTTATCCTAACCAGCTTGTTAGTGACTTCTATGTTGAAGTTAATCCAACAAAACGTACATTAAGCCGTTTGCGTTACAGTCAAAAATACTAGAAGACACTCTTGGAAGAATGAAGACCCTTGTTTTGTTTCTGAACATCAGTAAACTTACATATTATCGAGCTGACGCCCACCCTTCTGTATATGTTAAAAAATATAAAAATTACACGACTAGTGAGAGGAATTCAGCTCCTCAGGATTGCCTGCATTGGTGCTTACCAGGTGTACCTGATACTTGGAATGAGTTGTTATATGCTACTTGTTAAGGCATACAAACCGTGTAACACATAGCACACGGTTTCCCTTTAGAGTTTGTGTTATGTTAGGAAGGTGTCTTTATTTAGAGTTTGATTTTATTAGGTTAGTACTTTGAGTGATCTTCAAGTTTGTGAACAATATGAATAGGCTGTTAAGCCATGAGAATTAATATACAGAATTATTATCAATGTAGATGTTTTATGCTTCTGCGTTTATGCTCTTCTCTCTCTCTTGATCGATCTTTAACTTGGTATCAGAGCGGTTGATCCTCATGTCTTCCGCTATATCTACATCCTCTATTCTTTCCTCCATTTTTTCTCAACCTCGTTTTCTTTTCAACAGTGACACTTCCTTGTCGTTCTTCAAAAAAAAAAAAGAAAAAAAAAAAGAAAAAGAAAACGTCAATAATCACTAGAATCCTCCATCTCGATAAGGTTCCATCTCCTCCCATTCCTGCCTGCTCGTGTTCTTCTCATCGTGAACAACAGTCAGCTCCATTGTCCCTTTGCTGTCCAACTCGAGCTCAAGTCCATCATCATATTTTGATCAGCAACAAACCTCATTCTCTTCATTAGTCGTCAACAACATTGTAAGCCCACCAGCCCATTAAATCCACAGCCAATCTTCATCGATCTTTATCTTCTATATCTCCATGCACTCAACTCTACCCGAACTCCTCCTTGACTTTTGGTTCTCTTTTCTCATCTCCTCGAAAGCTTTTCCCATCGTGCAAATATTATTATTCTGGTCTCCATCAGTTCACAGCAAACATACGCCTCTCGTGTTCTCTTTAGTTTCCAAGTTCCATCGTCCCATCTCTTATTCTTAACTTCTCTGTTATGTTCTCGAATTATTCTCCGTCAATCAAAAGCAGCAGCATCATTATCCCTGCTAGGCTCAATGATCAATAATGGCTTCGCCACGTCCCTCCTACCAGTAAACTCATTCTCTCTGCGGTCTTGTTCGTCTCTCACCATTGCTTAGCTTTCCGTTCTCTGTTCTCATTCGACAACTCCATCAAAGTCCTCCATCTCTGTCATAATCAACTTACCACATGATCGATCTTTAATTTGGACGTCATCCTTATCTCTATGTTCCACTTTCCATAAACTCGTCCCTGTTCTTCCCATCTCGTCATCGAGCTTCTTCTCATCTTTGTTTCCTAAGACCACTTATCTGTCTTCATCACCATTAATATAAGCCCATTACCCACCAAGACCACCAAGCCAAACTCGTTCAGCTGCTTTCAGCTTCTCTCGTCTAGCTGCTTCCAATTTTTCATGTCCTCCTACTCGGTCCAGTCCATCTTTAGCCCAGAAATTTTCCTCCCTGTCAAGCCCAGCTCGTCCAGCTGCTTCCAGTCCTCTCTTCTCGGCCCAGCATTGTCTCAGCCTTACAACTCACGCACAGACGCGCTTCTTCTTATACTTCTCGGGCGTTTATTGGCATCGCACTTCATCAACAACTTTCATGGCCAATCTCATGCGGTTTTTCCAATCCCCATGAGATTGAGGGAGGGTGTTAAGGCATACAAACCGTGTGACACATAGCACACGGTTTCCCTTTAGAGTTTGTGTTATGTTAGGAAGGTGTCTTTATTTAGAGTTTGATTTTATTAGGTTAGTACTTTGAGTGATCTTCAAGTTTGTGAACAATATAAATAGGTTGTTAAGCCATGAGAATTAATATACAAAATTATTATCAATGTAGATGTTTTATGCTTCTGCGTTTATGCTCTTCTCTCTCTCTCTCTTGATCGATCTTTAACTCTACTCTCTTACAAACTGGGAAAGGATCGTTTGACAACTGATCCTTGTTATAATTATTACTTGAGTTTACCCACGTTGTTACATGAGTAGCTTAAAATTTAAATTTGATAAAATGAGTCTAGAAATGTGATGATGCATCAGAAAGATTGGACTGCATGCATTTTTTGAGTGTCAAAGCATTTATTAAGTTCCACACCTAATTCTACACTAAAGGGGCTAATTTTTTCCCATCAAACGGTCATTGACTCCTGGAACCTCCTACTACATCATCTCTCAAACAACCAAAATCCTGCCCAGAGCATCCCCTCTTTACTTCACCATTAGACGACAATCTCCCTACTCCTCAAAATAAAAGCTCCTTCCCCAGTCACCACAGCTTTTTGCTTCCTTTTTTGGCCCTTATGGATAGCTAAGAATGGTGTAGTCTATCGTCAACAACTGTTAAATCCGACGAATATAATACATATGGCCATCAAACTCCAGCAAGAATATACCTGGGCTCAAAACCACCTACCGCCAGTACTACCTGGGATGCAACCTTATCCAAACCCAGCGCAAATAACACTAGCAACAACAACCATCTTCGTGGGATGGCTCAAACCCCACTCAGAATGGATCAAAATTAACACGGATGGAGCAGCAAGGGGACATCCCGAAATAGTAGGAGCAGGTATTATATGCCGATTCGAGGGAGCCGGCACAATATTAGCAATAGCACAACCACTAGGTATCACAACAACACTTGCAGCGGAAACTTGGGCCATGCTCATCGCTTCTAGAACGGCGACGGAGCGGGGATGGTCAAAAGTTCAAATTTGAAACAGATTCGGAGAATTTAACGAGATTTCTAACCTCAGACACGGACGCTCCATGGTATATTTATAATCAGATTGCAGAAATCAAGTATAGGTTCACCCAAATTCAGCAATATACTATTAGGCACGTCTACAGGGAAGGAAATTAAGCAGCAGATGGTCTAGCAAATCGAGCGGCAGATAATTGCTCTATAGGGAAGATCACAACAACAGTGTGGGACAATGTAATTCCCCCACCTATAAATTCTATTGTAATAGCAGACTCTATAGGCATAACATTCCCGCGTGTAATCTCAGTTTAATTTAATAAATTCCATGTTTCAAAAAAACAAAAAAAAAAAAGCGAAGATTATACGATGGAGATGCGATTGCCACGTGAGTATCTAAAGTGAGTGGGTCCAATTGGATGTATATATTACTGGTTGTTTCTAGTACAGAGAGACGCCACAGGCTCCACTCTCCAGTAAAGGCTACAAGTAAGATCTGCTCGGCTGAAAAGTGCGACAATGGAAGTGTTTGCGATAAAGCTTGCCTTTTACACTCTGACGGGAAAGTTTGTGAACACATCATCAATAGAAAAAACAAACAATGACACTTTTACTTATTTGTGGGGAATACAAGAGTCCAGCTTGTTTTGGTCACTCGGGGAAAGAAGAAAAAAACATTGTCTTGGTCACTTGAGGAAAAAATAAAAATAAAAATTTGTTTTGGTCGCCGGGGAAATCTGAAGAACTAACCAACGTAGACATGGTCAGAGTTGGGTTTGTAATATAGGGGGTGCAGAAAATTTCTCTATCTAACAGGTGTCACGGTAGAATAGTGATAAAGCTACTGGATGATGATATCAGAATTCGAAACTTGCCAACACTAAATTCTCTTTACCACTCAAAAAAGAAAATTTTGATATCTATATTTTAGGAGTGCAAAATAGACTTGGAAAGCCATTTGTACTAAAAATCCCATTATAAGTATAGTTTGGCTTGCGAGTGCGTTGGGTTGGGTGTGCAGTTCTCTAAGCTAGGTCCGCCCCTGAATGCTGAGAGCGAACTATACAAATTCAATGTGTACTGCGTGCAAGTTGGGGTGTGTATTTTCTAGCTGCGGTGATAGCATAATTGCTACTCCCTTGAAGTCCGGCAAAACAATTGAACACACTCCTATCTTTTTTCTTTTTAATAATAAACTATCTCATCCTAATGGTAGTTGTTTTTTGAAAATAGACAGACTAGTTGAGCGTTGTAACAATGCATGCTTGGAGTTCTTCAACAAGAATTCCAATATTTTTTTGGAAAAGATAAAATTCATTCAAAATTCCAATATATTTTTTTTGGAAAGATAAAATTCATTCAAAAGTCCAATATCTTGTTATAAGTGCGGAGAAAACACTTAAAAGATACAACATATATATATATATATATATATATATATATATATATATATATATAGGCCAGAGCCTTATATGATAAAAGAATCATTTCCCAGTTGCATGATTATGATGATACCGGTTACTGCTTAAAAACCCTACAGTCATGGATGAAATCTGCAAACTTAAATTGTTTAAAGGACCCGTGAATACTTTCCAGACGAATAAAAAAGCTTTCACTTGAATAATAAAATCCTCTCTATTGTTTCTTAATTTTTTATGAAAGACTCTTTCGTTCCTTTTTTTTCCAAATTTGTTGTCATAGCAATAGACAAATGAAATTTGAGGATTTCAATAGGTTCAGTTATGAATTTCAACTGCCATGAGACAAGAAAATCCAAACAAGAATTCGATGACACCCATGTTAATTCCAATAAGTTTAGGAAAAGCTCCCAAAATTTCTAAGAAAATACACAACGAATAAATATGTATGATATTGATTGGGGTTCTCGATGACACGGATAATAATTCATATTTGTAATTGTCATACATATCTCTTCTACAAAGACGATAAACCGTTAGCTAATCCATTAATTTATCGCAGCAACCCAAGCAAGGAACGAAATTTTGTGCGGGACAGCTGAATTCTATACGTACTTTGACGGCATTTTTCTTCGTATTTCTTGAGCTTGAGCTTGTAGTCATTGTTGTAGTTTTTCGTCGATAATTTTGTAACATAAAGAAACCGAGAAGTATGTCTTCACTGGTCCCTCCAACCCATAACCTTATATCCTATTTTCTCCCTAAATATTGAGGGTCCCTGATTGTTTCGTTGAAGGAAACAACATCGCTTATTTCTTGTTCTCTATAACTCATTTTAAAACCCCAAATCCCATGCAGAAGTTTGCGACCCATTATTACTCACCTTTTTCCGTATCGTTCTTCCTTTTTTTCCTGATATTCTCCAAAATTTAGGAAACAGTTCCTTGTTGTTCTCTAGCAGTCCTCCCCAAAACGGACATGTTTACATATTAAAACTACTTGTTTTGTCCATTTTTTTTTTAAGATTTCGATTGCTTGAGGATGTTTTTACACATGCCACACCCTTGATTCCGATATTCTTGTGGCTACGCCTCTTCGTTCCCTCAAAAAATTTCTTGAATGATTGTACATATACTAGTTTTCTTATTTTCGTATCTCTATAGTCACTTAGTTAAAAGAGCTTGGTTCATCGATTTTACAGGCTTTATGCATAAGCCATCTTCTTTTTAACTTGTGCATCTTCAACCATGACACCCAATGAACTTCTTTTCATCCCCCTCCCCCCCAAAATGAAATCCACGTTTATCCAATGTGTTTGATAGAGCACTGCTTGGCCGAACTTGCAAGTTTTGTTATCTCAAGCTTGTTGTCAATGTTAGATGCATAAAATTATATATTGATTTCGGATCTACTAAAGTCAAGTCTCAGACTAGGATTATAGTATGGTAGTTGAGTATATCGGACATCATTGAATAACCCTCGAAGATTGAAGACTTAAGATCAGATGAAGACATTTGAAGAAATTCATCCACAAAGAGGAATGTGAAGACTTAACCATTCTATTTACTCACGATATTTACATTCTATCTTATGAGACTATATCGTATGATTTTTATTGATCTAATAAGCTTGTCTTGAAAAATATCTCAAAATATGATTCAAGCAATGGATGTTCATAGGTCCTTAACAATCTTTGTTAAGAACAATTTATTGTTCATGAACTATTTTTGTTTCAAGTAGATCATTTGGAAAATGCCTAAGCAATGATATTTATTAACTATGGCGATTGGAAAAGTTTCAAATTGGTTAAAGAAAGTTTTCAAAACTACTGAAATTCTGGACACATGGTAGATACACATACACCTGGGATATGAATTCGTGAATTTTTAAAGGTACACATACCCAGTACGCGTACCCCAACAACCTGAGTTCACATACTGGTACATAGGTATCGTGCGCCTATGCATACATAACCAGTACTGAATTCGTTGATGCTCATAAACTATTTTCACAGATATGTTTGGCATTGCTATAACTCTTTAAAACACTTCTAAGACAACTTTTATCACTAAGGCCCTTTGTGTTTATGAATCATGAGTTAAGTCTTGAATGTTCATGAACACGATTATGCTTCAAAGTTTTAAAGGCATATATTCCAATACAGACTATCATTGTACGCGGTTCCATAACCTTGGACCATAGTGTATATTCTTCTATGTAATTTCAAGGCAACCTTCTCAAAATCTTACATAAATTCCTAATAAGAATTTCATCTAAACTGAGAAAGTGTTTGCCTAAATCAAAAGTTATTTTAGCTTGAATTTAAATCTACCTAGAGTCTAGAAAATCTATAAATAAAGAGACTCGTACAACTCTATTTCTCAATACCTGACACTTCTATATCCTAGTTGCTTGCTAGATTCGTCCTTTATTAACCTAGGTTTCCTCTGAGAAACATAATTAGGTTTACGACTAACGACTTAACTTAAGGATTCGTGAAGCCAGGTCGGACTATATTTTACCTTATAGCTCATGATGTATCCTAATCTTGTTCTTATTGATTTACAAGGTTCTCGTAAATCTCTGATCAGGATCAAGATAGTTAGAAATCGTAAAGTTCTCTTCGTCTCTGACTTACAAGCAATGATATTTATTATCTACGACGATTGAGAAAATTTTAAATTGGTTAAATAGAGTTTTCAGAATTACTGAAATGCTAGATACAAGGTAGGTACGCATACCCAGTACACGTACCCTAGTGATCCGAGTTCCAGAATAAGGCAGGTATAATACCCAGTACGCGTACCTTAAGGTTTTGAGTTAGCAACTAGGGGGAAGGTATGCATACCCAGTACACGTACCCCTGAGATATGAATTCGTGAATGTCTAATAGTACACATTACCAATACGCGTACCCCAACAACTTGAGTTTACAGACTGGTTCATAGGTATGCGTACCCCTATGCGTACTTACCCAATAATGAATTCAAAAATGCTCATAAACTATTTTCACAAGTATGTTTGGCGTTGCTACAACTCTATAAAATAAATCTAAGACAACTTTGATCACTAAATTACTTTGTGTTTGTGAATCATGGGTTAAGTCTTGAGTGTTAATGAACAAGATTGTGTTTGAAAGTTCTAAATGCATGTTTCCCAATTCGGACTATCACTGTAAAAGGTTCAAGAACCCTAAAGTGTATATTCTTCTATGTAATTTCAATGAAAACTTCTTACATGCTGTAGATGGGGAAAAACGATTTGCTGGTTTTTTAAGGAATTGAGGAGACGACCGTACGGAGGAGACTCCTCGAACCGAGCGAAATGTTAAACCTCACACAGATGCACCGCTGCAAAGGGGGTGCTTTAGATTCGAGAGATCAATCTGTAGTACTCCGGCCTAAATCAAGAAAATGACTGTTCCAGAGTAAATTCGTTCACAAGATAGGATGGGTTGATCTGTAGGAGGGAAGCTGGGAAATGCATGGAATCAATGGTAATCAAAGATTGTGGGTGTGTGAATTCTGAATATGATAAGCTCTGAATGATTGAAATTGCTCAATTGAGAGTAGTTGCTCAATTGATGAGTTGATGATCTCGTGTTGTCGATGAGACCTGAGATTGATGATACTGTTGATGTTGATGATTCAATCATGATTCAGAGACTTATTTATATTGCTGGAATTTTAGACACCATGATTCCGTGAAGTGTGACAGTTGATGGGATGAAAGAGTGGGGAAATGGAAATCGTGTTTGATACCCGTTGCTCATCGTGTGATGACTTGGTCGATTTTCCATCCACTACTTTTTGAACTCCTTCAACTGACTGCACGACTTGCTCACATTCCATCGTGTGTTTGAACACACGTTCCGTAGACCGCCAGACCAAAACCCTAAGTGATATCCCCCCAAGTGACACGATTGACGTCTCGTGGTTTGTTAGTCAATCGATGACTTCGTGGTTTGATGGTACGATGAGTCCATGTAGTTGCTGAGTGTCGAACATGATCTTCTGAAACTCATGAATTAAACATGTCATGAGACAGAGCTATAATTCTTACGATGAAGTGAGCAAGTATTGCTCATTCGATGGATCGTTGAATATTGATTGTTGAACCAATATTCCTTGGTTTGAGCAAATATTTATCATCTGAGAAAGTGTTTCTCATGTGATGAATTGTTGAATATTTGATCGTCTGAGCATGTGTTGCTCATCTGATGGATTATTGGCAGCGCACCAAAAATATTAATTAGAATACTGGTCGTTGAACCGAGCATAATTAATAAAATTAATGAACATGAGTCCGTCGTAAAATTATTAAGGTTGGAATCTGGAATGATGATCCTTGGATTCAGAAACCCTAATTTGATCAATTGATGATCAATTCATGGTTAGTCAGAAGTTTAACCATGAGACGAAGGAGGGAGCGACTATGTGGGACCGTGGATCAACCATGTAGTGTCCATATGCTCAAGTGAGCAAATACGAAGAACTCCTGAAGATTTGACGATTTTTTGGTGGACGAATGATTAAATGCTGGCTTAATCATTTATTCAAAAATGGTCGTCTGAGCCTTAGGTGAGAAAACCTAATTAATTATGACGAGGCGAGGGACCGACCATGGAGTCATGAAACCGGACCTGGGTTGTCACCTGACCGCCTGACGATGAGTTCATGAAAATCCAAAGTGTTTAGAAGAGTTTTGGACCTAATACGAGCAATTGTGCAAATTAGGTCAAAATTGTGAAATTTGATACGACCGGCTTCCGTGAGCCAAAGAGCCAATCTTGGTCGGTCAAGATAGCGTGCTCGTGTCCCCAAGGCGTCCGCGTCTCAGTCCTGAGAATTTTGATATTTTCTGGCGTGGAATTGAGCATCCATTCGAGAAAATATGCCAAAATTAGGGTTTCGACGAAACTGAGGAAAACACCATGAGATGATGAAAAATAATTATAAAATAAGGAATGAGGAGGCGTGGGACCGCCGTGATCAAGGCATGGTCTGCCGGTCGTGACCACGGTCCCGTGGTGCTTTTTCTTTAATTTTATAATATTTTGATGATTTTATGAAAAATTCATGAATTTTGAGAAATTTGATGAATTTAGGGAGTTTCCATGAATTGAAGGAGTTTTCATGAGTTCATGGAAGCAAAATATTAAAATAATAAAAAACACGGGCGTGTGGGACCATGGAGGCATGGCCGGCCGGCTATGGCCCGGTCCCACGAGTTTTTTCATAATTTTTTAATATTTTTAGGTATTTTTGATGATTTGAGGGAATTTTTCCTAATTTGAGTGAAATACCATAAAATCAAGGAATTTGATGAATTCAAGGAAAAATAGGATAAATAATAATAAAATAATAAAGCAAAGAGCGTGTGGGACCGGCTAGTGGCCCGGTCCCACAAGTTTTCATAATTTTATTTTATTTTATTATTATATGATGATTTGTGCAAAAAATACCATGAAATCAAGGAGGTTTTTCATGAAATTAGAGAAATAATAATAATAATAAAATAATAAGGAACCGTGGGGTGTGGGGCCAGCTGGGACCAAGGCATGGCTGGTTGGCCAGTGGTCATGCCCCACACTCCTTTCCTTAATTTTATACTCCCTCCGTCCCACTATTAAGTGACCTAGTTCAAGTTTGCACAATTTTTAAGGCAAGTAAGGGGAAAAGTATTTTTAAGCACTTTTCACAATTATACCCTTATGGATAATAAATAGTGAAATTTTGAAATGATTTATCTCTCAAACTACACCACGGATGTTCGCAAACTTCGTACCATTGAAAAGCATTTTAAAACACCTACGTGATGAATGTAAACATGACTATCAAATTATGCATATTTCTTATAATCAATTAAAAGGATAATTTTAGAAATATCTCCTTGTTTAGTGATATAGGTCACTTAATGGTGGGACAAAATCTAAAAGTAATTAGGTCACTTATTAGTGGGACGGAGGGAGTATTATTTGTCATGGATTTATGGAAGTACCATGAAACCGATGAGCTTCCTCGAGACGAAGGAGATTTGATCAGATGAGAGAATTTTCATCAAATCATGGAAAATAATAAAAATGTATTAAAAATATAAAACTGGCATGGAACTGACCACGGCACGGTCGGTAGGTCGTGTGTCCGTGTTCCCAGCACCTTGGTTAATATTTTTAATTATTTATTATTTTCTTCCCTATTTTGTATAGGTTCATCGTTTCGTTGTATTTTGAAATACTCGTTCGTGCGGTGACTGTTAGTGTATCGTCGTTGAATACACTTTCACCATTTGAATCGGGGCTTACTTAGAGGTAGCTCAGACGCCCGGTTGTTGATTATTTATTACTAGTTGTGGAATTCAGTGAAGAATAATTCGCAAAACTGAGTAATAAGATGTTTATTATTAATTCATAGGATCCGCTGAGGATTCGACTATGAATTCAGAATAATAAAGTGAGCATTACCATTCCATGGGATCGTAGACTCGACCATAGAATCAGAGTAATTAAGATTTATCTATTACCATTTATGAGACCAGTTGTGGATTCGATCATGAAATCGAAGTAATGAGATAATATAGTTATTGTTATTCTATGAGATCAAGCCGTGGATTCGATCATAGAATCAGAACAATTGTTATTGCCATTCCATGGGACCAGTCGTGGATTCGACCATGGAATAGGAGCAATTGTTATTGTCATTCCATGGTACCAGTCGTGGATTCGACCATGGAATAGGAGCAATTATTATTAGGAGTAATTAACTTTGTGGCTCTATACTAGCAGAGCAAGCTGTCTAGGAGCATCAATTATCCCGATATGAGCTTGTCAGTAAGTCATATCCTTTACATAGTCAGGGTAAACTCGTTGTTTGTTCTTGAAGACGTTATCGCTCTATACTAGCAGAGCAAGCTGTCTAAGATCCGTCCATCTCTTGATACTATGTAGAAATAATCACTGAAAGTATTCAGTATTAATGATATATGCCGTTGTACAGTCGTAAGACTACATATCTACATGTACTCTGAGAGAAAGTACTCTCCGTTGAGAATTCGATGAGAGATCCATGTCTCGATACTCATGTCTGATTGCTGAACCAGAGGCTCATATAATCATGAGTTTACGATTTTAGCCCTTGTTGAAAATCCACCATCTACATTAAGTCCCCTTCTTACTGAGAAAGCTGTGTTCCTCAGTCAGCATTAAATGGTAATTTTCCGGCCATAATAATACCAGTAAATGAACTTAGTCGGAAGTTAAGACGTTACCGGATTTAGAGAGCATGAGAAAACCACGACTTGATGGAGGCTTCAACGTCATGATTGGAGCGTCGTTTGATGAGCATAAATTTGTGTTGAACCGCTGGTTTGGACGACGAGTCCGTGGTCGGTTAGGATTCGCGGGTCGGGCCCAATAAGGAAATCCTTAGAAAATTAGGTTTTGGCAATACAAAATTGTATAAAAGGAATTAATCCCCCTTTTTTTTTTATTTCACGCCCAGAGCTCCATCACGCCTTCATCTTCATCACGTCCGAGCATCAGGAGTTTTTTGCCGGAGTTCCGATCGCCGCCGACCGTCGCCGCCACCGTCCGGACAGTTTCCGGCCGGCGCCGACCAGGTGAGCGTGTTTTTTTTTTGACGTGTGCTGTGGTTTACATGAATTTCATGAAGTGATCATGTTTAAATCATATACATGTGTATACAATTGGTGTGAGTTTTATGAAAAAACCCTCGTTTTTTGAAAACGTCCGTTCGTTCGATCGTTAGTTTTGAAAACTAACTATAATCCCTGATTTTTGAGAGAGATTTTTTTTTTTAAATATGAACCTAGGTCCAGTGATAAAACTTAGTGTATGAGCTTTAATGTATACCAAGGCTTCATCATAAAAGAAGTGAATTTTCATGAAATCAGAATAATCCTTCGTTTTAAAGACAAATAACGACGACACGAAGGAAAATATGTATGATGAACTTGTGTCCAGTGATAAAATTTTGCTTATGAGCTTTCATGTAAATAAAAAACTTTATCAAATGTATGAGATGTGAGCTTTCACAATATTTCGAAATAAACCTTCGTTTTAAAGACAAATAACGACGATACGAAGGAAAAATAATTTTTTATATATATATATATGCAGGCGTAACATATATTGTGCAAAATATGATGATATATTTTATTTTCATGAGTTTGTTTTCATTAGATAAAAATCCTTGAGAATTTATGTATGCAAGTTGCATTAATTGTTGTTTTGAAAAATTCAAAACGTGTGTTTTGAAGAACCTTCGAAGATAGACAATATATTTATGATGAAATATTTTATTGTTATAAACTTCATAGGTCAGTTGTGTGAATGTTCACATTATGAAAATTTTGTTCGCGATTTCATGAAAATCAGTTTCGGAAATTAAATAAAGTTTCGTTCGTTTTTTGCAGTTTTCGAAGAGACGAACGATTTTGAGGTGTTAACTCTTACGACATAACTACTACCATTAGTAGAATTGTGAAGAGGTAAGAGTTCATAGTTACCTTTTTTGCTGATGTTGGTTTGTTTATATAGTAGTAATCTTTGATCTTCAGGTTCCAGAAAATGTCGACCAACAACAACAGCAATTACGATTACTGGTATTCCTCTTCTTCCTCTGGCTCTTCTGATGATAATTCCGATGCTCCTGTAGAAAAAATCAGAGGCTAGGGTTCTCCATGAAGGGGCGAAGCCTAATGTTCCCTTGGGTGAGCGAAGAGTCTCTTTTGCTGAACTCAAGAAAAGAGGAGCTGAAGACAAAAGGAGGTTGCCCGTCAACGTGAGAAAGATCGCACCCGGCGTAAGAGACAGAGGGTTGAGGAGAAGCGTCGATTCTTGGATGGAGTGACTTCTGATTCTGATGCTGATGCTTCTGAAGAAGAGATCACATGGGAACCATCCGAGCGTTACATTAAGCCTGATCGATATGAAAGATTGCACCAGAGGATGATGAAGAAAATTGAAGCTGAAGCTGCAGCAGAAGATGACTTGGATTCAGATGATAATGATATTATCTTCCGTCCACCGGACTCCACCAATGATTCTGACAGTGACTCTGAAGAAGATGATTCCTAGAAGGATAGTGACGATGAATCTGACAATTCGGATGAGTCCGACGAGTAGTTTTACTTCCATCTTCTTTAAACGTTAGAGCATTCCCTTTTATTCTTCGTAGTGGATACCTTTCTTTTGACTATTTAAATGACTTTACTTCAATTAGACTTTTCTTCTGAATGATGATGAACATTTTGTTAACATCGATTTCTTCTAATACATGACATGGACCAATGTCCATACATCCAAATCCATCATGTCTTGTCGATTTTCATGAGAAGTAACATAACACACGGATGAGAATTCATGACGTGTACAAGGCCGCGTGGCCTATCCTTTGACCCGTGATGTTCAGTCCCCAGTACGTTATTTTCCTCCGCGTCTTCAGTATCGATATTTGAAGCCTAGGGTTTTAGTGAAACTCGTAACTGAGTTGACTATCCGAGAGTGATGACTATTGCCTGATATATATATCTTCAAGACTCCAAATCTATGATCCACGCAAATATTTCTTCCATTCCTAAGTCAGTTTCATCGTGCAGAGAAGTTTTGATCTTACCTCCTTGCTGTCATGTCGAGCAATAACATTTCTTCTCAAGATGATCTTCAGTCGAAGCGTGAAATAGCAACGTCTATCTCGGTAAGTTGTACACTTCTTCTTCTTCTCCTTTCTTGTCTCTGTTCGATCGAGATTGTTGATCACAAGAGAATGATTTGTCGTAGGACTGTAAGAAGAATGCTACTCCTCATAATACAAGGCCTAAGCGGACTGTTAAAGCTCCTGCCCTGTATGGATCGGCTCGTGCTGAAGCTGGATCCTCTGTAAGTAAACCTATGACTCTTGAGATTGTACTGAGTCCCGGGATTAACACTCTTTCGTTTGATCATAGACGTATGTTCGTGTCGTCGTCGACGCTAGGCGAAGAAAGAGTGAAAAGTCCGTGACCGTGGTTGAGGTTGAGGAAAGCAGCAACTAGGCATGTGAATATTCTGCAGGATCCGTGGAGACTGGAGACAATGTCCATGCTCGTGAATACCCAGCCGTTGGACTTTTATTCGAAGCCCCATTTATTAATACCTTCCCAGAAAATGAAATGGTCGGCAGATTCGTGATTCCCAAATGTTATGTGTCTCTGTACACCAAGATCTGGAAGAAGTATGGTCACATTTCTACCACAGAAGTGTGGAAAGGTTTTCTTCCAACCCTTTTAACCACGGTAGGGGGCTATTTCCGATCATCGAGGAAATGAATCAGATGCACTTGAGAGACGTCAAAAACCATGAACTGCACAAATGGGATGAAATGATCTCGAATTGTGAGATATTGCAATTCAATGTAAGCTGGCTCCGTCGTCGTCTTGAGATAATCAAGGTTCATAAGGCGGCAGAGGCTGCTGATGCAATTTCCATGAATGCGGCTTTACTGGATGAGGAGAGGATATTGGCTCTGGAGTCAGCAAGGGTTGAGAAAGCGGTGGAAGACTTGAAGGCAAAGACCAAGATTTTTCAGAAGAAGCTTGACGAGGCTTCTTACAGGGACTATCCGTTGCTGGATGGTTTGCTCTGAGTGAGCATTTGTGGTTGTTGTTTTTGAATAAATCTGAATTTCTAGTTAGGTGAAACAATTGATCATGGTATGAACGAACTTTGCTCATTTATGAAATGTTTAATGAACAAAGGAGCATTCACATGCTCTTTGGAGGAATGAAATTACATTTTTGAAAATGCTTGAAATGATGAAGAGGTAGTTTGTTTCATGGATCAGGCATAATAAGCTTTGAGCCATTTGCCATTGATGATGTTTCCTTCCTTTCCTCCATTGATTGCTAAAATTTTGTAGTATCCGCTAGACACTGCTTTGATAACAACATACAACCCTTCCCATTTAGGAGAGAACTTAGGAGCAGATATGTCTTGTTGAATGTGCTTTGCCGTCTTTAATACCAAATCTCCTACTTGAAATGTTCGAGGTCTTACCATTTTGTTGCAGGCTCTGGAGATCCTCTGCTTGTAAGCTTCCACATATTTTTCCACCTTGGTTCTCCTTGATTCCAGCATATCTAGCTCAACGATTCTTGATCTGGATATTTCAACCTCATCCCATTGTACACCACTGGATGCTGCAATCCTGGCTAAGGGAACTTTGATTTCTGCTGGAAGTATGGCGTCGGCTCCATAGACAAGGGAATATGGCGAAGTACCGATCGAGCTCCTTGGTGCAGTTCTGTAAGACCATAGGGCCATGGGTAATTGCTCATGCCATGATCGAGGATTGTCATGATTCGTCCGACTAATAATTATCCTGACCAAAGTCTTGTTGGTAATTTCTACTTGACCATTTCCTTCTGGATAGTAAGGCGTGGAGAAGATTTGTTTGATCCCATATTTATTGAGCATCTTCTCAACATCTTGATTGGAAAAAGGAGTTCCGTTATCTGTGATGATATGCTTAGGAACTCCGAATCTGCATATTATGTGCTCTTTGATGAAGGAGGCAATCGTAACTCCAGTGGTGCTTCGAAGAGGAATAGCTTCGACCAACTTGGTGAAGTACTCTGTCGCAGTGATGATGTATTCATTTTGTTTTGAAGATGCTGGATTGATGTTCCCAATGATATCTAGTCCTCAGCTGTAGAAAGGCCACGGACTATTCACAGAATTCAACGGGAGACAAGGAGTGTGGATGAGATTACCATGGGTTTGGCATTGGTGACACCTCTGAACGTGTGCGGCTGCATCATCTTCCATGGTCGGCCAATAATACTTCTCATGAATTTGAAGAAATAGTTTCCTTTTTCCTTGATGTTCTCCATCATGTACCCTTCAGGATTGTAGGGATTTCATGTTCGGCTAAGCACCTCAGTAAATTTCCACCAAATCTTTTGCGGTATAAGATCCAATCGAGATAGACAAATCTCTTAGCTTTCTGAATGAGTTTGACTGCTTTCTTCTTTTCCGGTGGTAGTTCGTTCTCCCGGAGGTATTTGATGTAAGGCTCCCCCCAGTCCCCAGTGTGGTGGACCGTCAAAACCTCCAAGTGATGAGGAGGTGTTTGACAATCAGGACAAGATCCTTGTAAATCTCTTGACTGAGTCTCCATGGATGGCCAGTAGTACCCCATCTTTGAAGCTTTCTGTAAAGTGTTACCACTAACGTTTTCCCGCAGACTTCTTCATGTATGCGCTTGAGCTGTTCTTCCGCTTCGTCGCTCCCAATTTATTGTGATAGAGATCCATCAGGGTTTCGGTAGTATAGTCCTCCATGAAGCAAGAAGTAGTTCTTCAATTCCTTGAGGCTGACTTGGCCTTCTGAAATAGAGTTTCTCAATTCATGAATGATGGGTGCTCGCCAATTGTTCGCTGGAATGTCTTTGATCTGAGTGAGCCAAGTTGAAGATATTGTACTCCTCTGTACAGTGATCGTTTTCTGTGCTCCTTCGAATTGCAGCTTGGAGGCGAGAGTTGCTGCAATCACCATGCCTATTGTTAGTCCGTCCAGTATGGACGATCGTTGCGTCAGCAAAATAGGTTAACAGTCGCTGAGCTTCGGTTCTGAATGGAGAAAGTGTGATTTCTTTGAGAGAATACGTTCCATTCATCTGGTTGACCAATAATTTTGAATCTCCCCTTATCTCGAGATGTGTTGCTCCTGCTTTCTTGGCCAAGGATAATCCTAATAGGAAGGCTTCATATTCCGCTGAGTTGTTGGTGCAGTGGAAATCCAACTTGAACGAATGTGAGAAAACTTCACCAGATGGAGACACCAGCACTATGCCCGCTCCTCCGGTGTCACTACTAGGGGTGGCAAATCCATCAAAGTATAGAAGCCATGTTTCTTCCTTGATGACCAAGATGTCTGGGAATTCACCGGGCACTTCTTCATGTAGTGTTGTTGTGTCTTTCCCTGGAAAAGCAGCGATCAAGTCTGCGACCGCTTTACCTTTGATGGCTTTAGGTGGAGTGCAAGCTATGTTAAATTCTGACATCTGGAGTAACCACTTTGCTGGTCTCCCTATCAAGGATGGCTTTGATAGCAATAACTTTATGAGATCAGCTTTGGAGATGAGTACGACCCTGTTAGATAGCAAGTAATGTCTGAACTTCTGGATTGCATGTACCAAGGCCAGGCATGCCCTTTCGGCCTTTGGATATCGGAGTTGAGCATATCTCATTGTGCGGCTGAAGTAGTAAGTCGGTCGTTAGACGCCTTCGTCGTCTTCCTGAGCGAGGAGTACGCCGATGGCGACGTCACTGGAGGCTGTGTAGAGAATCAGAGGTCGTCCCTGCACTGGAGACCTCATGACATCCGGTGACAATAATATATGTTGTATTTTATGGAAAGCTTCTTGTTGAACAACTGTCCAGGTGAAGCTTGCTCCTTTTTTCAGCAGAGGTGTGAACGAAGCAATGAGTTGAGCTAATCTAGGAATGAAGCGTCGAATATAATTTACCTTGCCCATAAAGATATGTAGTTGTTTCACGGTTCGTGGAGGAGGCATGGTGGTAATAGCTTTTGCCTTGTCTGGGTCGACTTTGATCCCTTCAGCCGTGACCAGGAATCCTAAGAATTTTTCGGAAGAAACTCCGAATGCGCACTTTAAAGGATTCATTTTTAATTTGTATTCTCTGCATCTTTCAAACACCTGCCTTAGAACTTCGAGATGAGATGACCGAGTCTTTGATTTTACCACCACATCATCAACATAGTCTTCTAATTGCTTGTGCGTCATGTCATGGAATATGGCAGTCATGACTCGTTGATAGGTGGCACCAGCATTCTTTAATCCAAAGGGCATCACAGTGTAGTGAAAATTCCCAATGGGAGTACGGAACGCAGTGTTGTTGGCGTCATGTTCATACATCTTGATCTGGTTGTACCCACTATAGCCATCCATGAATGAGAACATACCGTGACCACTGGTTGCATCGACGAGCATGTCAATGTTGGGTAGAGGAAAGTCATCCTTTGGACAACATTTATTCAAGTTCCTAAAGTCGACACAACATCTGATTTGACCATTTTTCTTCTTAACAGGTACCACATTTGCTAGCCACGTTGGATGAAGAATAGGCTTGATGAACCCTGTTGCCAACAGTTTCTGGATTTCGACCTTGATTTGCTCCTCGACTTCGTGTCTAAATTGTCTGGGAGGTTGTTTGATAGCTTTGGAACCAAGGACGATGTGCAGGTGATGGGTGACGAGTTTGTCATCCAGACCCGGCATTTCTTCGTACGTCCAGGAGAAGACATCTTGATATTCTTTCAACAATTTTATCAGCTCGGTCCGTTCCTCTGGTGATAGCGCTGAACTGATCAGGATTGGCCTCGGATCGTCTTCAGTCCCAATGTTGATTGTTTCAAGATCGTCAGTGGTAGAGTCAATGCCGTCCTGTAGTTGTCATGGGTCATACTGGACTTCTTCTTCAAGTGATAGCTCACTCTGTCACGATTCTTCATGGTGGGAAGACTTTTCATCGTTCTCCCCGATTAATTGCTAATCTTTCCGTCGGCAATAAATGACTCTCCCTTTTACATCTCGATCGGTCGTGAAGTTTGACCCTGGAGTTGAGACTTGACTAGTATGGCGTTTAGTCGGTGTAGTAGGTGACATGATCATTTTAGCAACTGAGGATGATGGATCGTTATCAACCTTCTCGATAGTCTTCCAGCTTGGAAGTGGAGTACTGCGAATCATGCTTGGGGGCTCCGGGACGCCCTTTTGAGATTCAAGGAACTCATTATCATAGACGGGAGCATAAGGAGATGATGAAGCCGTAATACGAACGATCTTGTTGTCGAGCAGAGCCTTCATGCATTGATGGTATGTTGAAAGAACCACCTTTTTATCATGGAGCCATGGGCGTCCCAGTATTATGTGGTAGTCAGGTTCTTGCTCGATCACATGAAACTTTGCTTTCGATCGAATCGGCCCAACCCTCAAATCTATATATGCATATCCATATGTATGGCTTTGACTTCCTTAAAATCCTGTCATTAGGATGGGATAGCGAACGATTTTACCTTGTGGGAATCTGGCCATCCTGGGAGTCTTCATAGTGACAATGTTCGTGGAAGCACCGGTGTCGACAAGAGCTCTTTTAAATTCAGTGCCTTTGATGAAACCAGTAACATACAATGCTCGGTTGTGTCCTTCATCCGTCATGCGATCTTCTTCTCCAAAAGAGATGTTTTCGATCGAATGCCCAGGCACTAGGGAGACTTCTTCAACTGATGGTGTTGGTGGCGTTATTTGCACACTGGATGATATCTGGTTGAGTGCTGAAAATGTGTTTGTGCGCTGATCCCTGGAGAAATGTAAGAGTTCACATAGATTCTCAATCAAATGTGTGACCTCTTATTCCACTGGCTTCTCGTATGTGGTGAAGCTGTTGATTTGAGGGTCAGATGACGCTTCAGTCCCAGGTGTTGAGGCTTTTGGAGCGGAGATACCGCCTAACTCGGATGTTAATCTGATGAAAAAGTCGAGGATGTGGTTTATCGTCTCCTTCATCAGGTCCATGTTCCTAGTATGAACCTCTAGGATTTGAGCTAACTCTGCCAAATTCGGGATCCTTCTGCCTTCCATGCCGCCAGGTGTAACATGAGGAATGTCGTCGTTTGAAATATTCTGATCTGAATTAGTTGAATTATTCCTAAGACCAACCATCTTGTGAATTTGTGTGATTGCAACCGAGAGAATGATCTCCCACTGTGGTTCCCAATCTGTAGATGGGGAAAAACGATTTGCTGGTTTTTTAAGGAATTGAGGAGACAACCGTACGGAGGAGACTCCTCGAACCGAGCGAAATGTTAAACCTCACACAGATACACCGCTGCAAAGGGGGTGCTTTAGATTCGAGAGATCAATCTGTAGTACTCCGGCCTAAATCAAGACAATGACCGTTCCAGAGTAAATTCAGTCACAAGAGAGGATGGGTTGATCTGTAGGAGGGAAGCTGGGAAATGCGTGGAACTAATGGTAATCAAAGATTGTGGGCGTGTGAATTCTGAATATGATAAGCTCTGAATGATTGAAATTGCTCAATTGATGAGTTGATGATCTCGTGTTGTTGATGAGACCTGAGATTGATGATACTGTTGATTTTGATGATTCAATCATGATTCAGAGACTTATTTATATTGCTGGAATTTTAGACACCATGATTCCGTGAAGTGTGATAGTTGATGGGATGAAAGAGTGGGAAAACGGAAATCGTGTTTGAGACCTGTTTCTCATCATGTGATGACTTGGTCGATTTTCCATCCACTACTTTGTGAACTCCTTCAACTGACTGCACGACTTGCTCACATTCCATCGTGTGTTTGAACACACGTGTCGTAGACCGTCAGACCAAAACCCTAAGTAATATCCCCCTAAGTGACACGATTGAGGTCTCATGATTTGTTAGTCAATCGATGACTTCGTGGTTTGATGGGACGATGAGTCCATGTAGTTGCTGAGTGTCGAACATGATGTTCTGAAACTCATGAATTGAATATGTCATGAGACAAAGGTATAATTCTTACGATGAAGTGAGCAAGTATTTCTCATTCGATGGATCGTTGAATATTGATTGTTGAACCAATATTCCTTGGTTTGAGCAAATATTTATCATCTGAGCAAGTGTTTCTCATGTGATGAATTGTTGAATATTTGATCGTCTGAGCATGTGTTGCTCATCTGATGGATTATTGGCAGCACACCAAAAATATTAATTAGAATACTGGTCGTTGAACCGAGCATAATTAATAAAATTAATGACCATGGGTCCGTCGTAAAATTATTAAGGTTGGAATCTGGAATGATGATCCTTGGATTCAGAAACCCTAATTTGATCAATTGATGATCAATTCATGGTTAATCAGAAGTTTAACCATGGGACGAAGGAGGGAGCAACTATGTGGGACCGTGGATCAACCATGTAGTGTCCATATGCTCAAGTGAGCAAATACGAAGAACTCCTGAAGATTTGACGATTTTTTGGTGGAAGAATGATTAAATGCTGGCTTAATCATTTATTCAAAAATGCTCGCTGAGCCTTAGGTGAGAAAAACTAATTAATTATGACGAGGCGAGGGACCGATCATGGAGTCATGAAACCAGCCCTGGGTTGTCACGTGACCGCCTGACGATGACTTCATGAAAATCCAAAGTGTTTAGAAGAGTTTTGGACCTAATACGAGCAATTGTGCAAATTAGGTCAAAACTGTGAAAATTGATGGGACCGGCTTCCGTGAGCCAAAGAGCCAATCTTGGTCGGTCAAGATAGCGTGCTCGTGTCCCCAAGGCGTCCGCGTCTCAGTCCTGAGAATTTTGATATTTTCTGGCGCGTAATTGAGCATCCATTCGAGAAAATATGCCAAAATTAGAGTTTCGATGAAACTGAGGAAAACACCATGAGATGATGAAAAATAATTATAAAATAAGGAATGAGGAGGCGTGGGGCCGTCGTGGTCAAGGCATGGTCGGCCGGTCGTGACCACGGTCCCGTGGTACTTTTTCCTTAATTTTATAATATTTTGATGATTTTATGAAAAATTCATGAATTTTGAGAAAATTGATGAATTTAGGGAGTTTCCATGAATTGAAGGAGTTTTCATGAGTTCATGGAAGCAAAATATTAAAATAATAAAGAACACGGGGGTGTGGGACCATGGAGGCATGGTCGGTCGGCTATGGCCCGGTCCCACGAGTTTTTTCATAATTTTTTAATATTTTTAGGTATTTTTGATGATTTGAGGGAATTTTTCCTAATTTGAGTGAAATACCATAAAATCAAAGAATTTGATGAATTCAAGAAAAAATAGGATAAATAATAATAAAATAATAAAGCAAAGGGGCCTGTGGGACCGGCTAGGGCATGGCTGGCCGGCTAGTGGCCCGATCCCACAAGTTTTCGTAATTTTATTTTATTTTATTATTATATGATGATTTGTGCAAAAAATACCATGAAATCAAGGAGTTTTTTCATGAAATTAGAGGAATAATAATAATAATAATAATAAAATAATAAGGAACCGTGGGGTGTGGGGCCAGCTGGGACCAAGGCATGGCTGGTTGGCCAATGGTCATGCCCCACACTCCTTTCCTTAATTTTATATTATTTGTCATGGATTTATGGAAGTACCATGAAACCGATGAGCTTCCTCGAGATGAAGGAGATTTGATCAGATGAGAGAATTTTCATCAAATCATGGAAAATAATAAAAATGTATTAAAAATATAAAACTGGCGTGAAACTGACCGCGGCACGGTCGGTAGGTCGTGTGTCCGTGTTCCCAGCACCTTGGTCAATATTTTTAATTATTTATTATTTTCTTCCCTATTTTGCATAGGTTCATCATTTCGTTGTATTTTGAAATACTCGTTCGTGCGGTGACTGTTAGTGTATCGTCGTTGAATACACTTTCACCATTTGAATCGGGGCTTACTTAGAGGTAGCTCAGACGCCTGGTTGTTGATTATTTATTACTAATTGTGGAATTCAGTGAAGAATAATTCGCAAAACTGAGTAATAAGATGTTTATTATTAATTCATAGGATCAGCTGAGGATTCGACTATGAATTCAGAACAATAAAGCGAGCATTACCATTCCATGGGATCGTAGATTCGACCATAGAATCGGAGTAATTAAGATTTATCTATTACCATTTATGAGACCAGATGTGGATTCGATCATGAAATCGGAGTAATGAGATAATATAGTTATTGCTATTCTATGAGATCAAGCCGTGGATTCGATCATAGAATCAGAACAATTGTTATTGCCATTCCATGGGACCAGTCGTGGATTCGACCATGGAATAGGAGCAATTTTTATTGCCATTCCATGGGACCAGTCGTGGATTCGACCATGGAATAGGAGCAATTGTTATTAGGAGTAATTAACTTTGTGGATCTATACTAGCAGAGCAAGCTTTCTAGGAGCATTAATTATCCCGATATGAGCTTGTCGGTAAGTCATATCCTTTACATAGTCAGGGTAAACTCGTTGTTTGTTACTGAAGACGTTATCGCTCTATACTAGCAGATCAAGCTGTCTAGGAGCCGTCCATCTCGTGATACTATATAGAAATAATCACTGAAAGTATTCAATATTCATGAGATATGCCGTTGTCCAGTCGTAAGACTACATATCTACATGTACTGTGAGAGAAAGTACTCTCCTTTGAGAATTCGATGAGAGATCCATGTCTCGATACTCATGTATGATTGCTGAACCAGAGGATCATATAATCATGAGTTTACGATTTTAGCCCTTTTTGAAAATCCACCATCTACACATGCTTACATGAATTCCAAATAATAATTTCATCAAAAATGAGAAAGTATTTGCTTGAATATGAAGTTGTCTTAGCTTGAATTCGAAGCTACCTAGAGCCTTGAAAATTCATAAATTGAGAGACTCATGCAACTGGATTTCTCAGTCCCTGATATTTTCTTGTCCTAGTTGTTTGCTAGAGTCTTCCTCTATTAACCTAGGTTTTATCTACAAAACATAACTAGGTTTACTACTTAAAGACTGCACTTAAGGCCTCATGAAGCCAGGTTCAACTATCATTTACCTAATAGTTCGTGAATCCATATCTTATTTTTGTTAATCGTCGAGGTTCTCGAGAATCTCCGATCTTGAACGAGATGGATATAACTTGCAAAGTTCTCCGATCAAAAACGAGATAAATAAAACTCGCAATGTGCTCTTTTTTTCAGACTTTGTGGTTCCCCATGATATATACTTATAACTCGTCTTCATTTATTTGTTTATATTGTCTTTGAGAGATGGTTCGTAATCTAGTATTCTCATCCAACTAAGTGTAAGTGTTCCTTATTTGTGAGGTTTGCTAGACTTTGTCTATTGCAAACAGATTCCCAAACCTAAATCTTAAGATCAAGTAAAATCAAATAGGCTTATCTGTTAGAGGCAGATTAGTATCAGAAGTCTTCACTTATGTTGAAGCAAATCTTAGGCTTTAAAGGACGCTAACTATGGGAATCAACTATGTAGAGCGTTGCGAGGTTCAAGAGACATAAGGAGCACGACTGCAGTTGAATTTCTTGGAGGATTAACTCGGTTTCAACTATATTCCATTCCGAAATATGATAATAGGCTAGTGTCTGTACAGGCGTAATACAATTTGGTATTCAAAGTTGGACGATGTCCCAAGGTTTTTCTGCGGGTACAGTTGTCCTCCAATACAAAACTTCTTGTATGTCTTGTATTTTTCCTTTTATGCATATTATATTGTTTTATTTTTATAATTGGAATGAAAAGAAGTACATAACCAATCTAAGTAGCTTAAGTCATTATTAATTGTGATCAATAAGAAGACTTTTTCTTGTTGAATTCGTATTTTTAAAGATATATTACAACTTTTGTACTTGTCAGAATTCGGATCATCTTGATTTAGATACGACTAGATTGATCTTAGATATTGATTCGTAATATCGTCCAAGATCTCTTCTACATAATCAGGTTTGTGGAATTCTTAGTATATACATATTGATTGTGGAATAGATAAGAGAAAATTCTATATACATATCGTATAAAGATCTTCAATTAGATCTACTTGCAATTGTATTAGGTTTTATCCATACAGGTTGCCTAAAATAATGTTGGTGGTGTTTTTGGTACCCTCTCCTTTTCAGCATTTTCTACCGAAGTTGAAATTGTGATTGAAGAGATATAATATATGGGCATCGAGATTAAGACACTCTTAATAATGCTCAACTTCCCACCTTTCGGAAAACTAGTGTTTCTATGACGCTAACCATTTCTTTATCATGTCAATAACTGGGTCCCAAATACTTACTATTCTTAAAAATCTCCCAATAGTCGGTCCAAGATAAGTAATTGGCAAGCTTCCAACTTCACACCTCAGCACTCTAGCACGTTCTCCACAATCGTTATCACAATCTCCTACCCCATAACTGAAGACTTATTTAAACTGATATTCAAACTAGTAAATTGTCAAGTATGATATTTTTAATATCCTAAAGTGTGTTGGATTTACATCAAGAAATTAAATAGTTTCGTCTGAAAATTACAAGTGTGTTGTTTGTGTTCAATTTCTTTTGATGCTAAAACCGTTTATTAACCCACTATTTAGTTCCTTCTTCATAAAAACTGAGAAGACCTCCGCGATCATTAGAAATAAGAACGAAGAGATTGGGTCTCCTTGAAGAAGGCCTCTTGATCTCTTAAACAAACTCGAAGTTGCCACATTAACAAGAACCAAGAACCGCGTATCTTCATAGCATTTTTTTATCCATCTTATTCACCTCCAACCAAACCCCATTTTGCATCCAATGACCTATATTACTTTCTAGTTTACACGGTCGTAAGCTTTCTCCATATCTATTTTATAAAAAATCCTTAGTTTCTTATCTTTTATTCGCGAGTCTATTCATTCATATGCAATCAAAATGCCATTCAAAATTTACCTCTCGCGAGGGAATACCTCTTGTTCTTGAGATATCACCTTGGGGAGGACGTCTTCAGCCTATTTACAAGAACTTTTCAAATTATCTTATAAACACCAGCAATAATACTTATCAGACTAAAATCTTTTAACCTTGTTGCTTCCTTCTCTAACCAACATTTATCCTCACTACTAATCTTCAAAAATTCTAGATTACCCCTGGTATATTTATATTTTCTTTTGCGTATAGTTGTTCGTAATAGCTCACTATTTCTTATTTAATTCTCGCCTGGTCTGTAATATCTTATCCTTGAACCTGAAGCTTGAAGACTGTGTTTCTCCTTGAACGAAATTTCCACATTGCAGTAGGAATTCATGCAGTTATCATGATTTAGCAGGAGCTGGCCTAATAAATCTTGATTGTTTCCTTACTATTTTGAATGATTGATGTGTTTGTTATATTATGAATAAAATCGTTAGACTTGTATGACGAAGGAATTAATTGTAGTAGGAAAATATTATTACTACCCACTGCTGCTACTACTGCTAATAAGACTTACCAAAGTTTCGTGCTTTCTTGAGTCGATTGACGACATGTGTAACTCCCGCATTTTTCACATGACGCATGCTCAAAGATTCTTCATTGGCCTAGGGCCAATAGTCCGCTAAGTATGGCGCATTGCATTGGATATATTGGCCAAGAGTTAATATTACACTATCATGGTGCATTACGAGGGTTACATTGGCCTAATGCCCATAATGTGACATTATGGCGCGTCACTCAAGCTACAAGAGCCAATATCACACCAAATGGTGTATCGTAGTTTGGAGGATGCCGTTGATAAAAGTAACACTACCATGGATCATTACGTGGGATATTTTCCTAGAGCCAATAACACCCCACCGTGGTGCAACATGACAGAGAAGGATGATCTAGACAATGTACAACCATCATGGCGCAACATCTGAATTGGCCGATGGGCCACGAAAAAAAATAACCATCACGACCGGTTATTCAGAAATATATGCAACAATCATGAATAGTGAAGCAAGCACGTCAAATTCCTCCCCAACTTTCAGTTGTAGAAATGTCCTTAAGACATATATAGGGAGTGGTAGTTGGTTGAAGGTGCATATAGCGGATATGTGCCTAAAGCTTCTTAGCTTACCCTATATGATGCCGAAACATCATTTTGGCGCGTGGATTGGTCATGAGAGCCTTACGATGCTTAGGAATCAAAATTACAGCTTTGGAATCTAATATTGTCGCCATGGTGCAACATGAGGGAAAGGCCAATGATGCATATTCTTGCGCATCATTTGGAAATGTCCATTTTGGCTTATACAGACTATGTTAATATTGCTTGGCCACGACCCTGCGACACAATTTGGCTTAAGTTACTTGTCACAACACTGGTGAACTATAGTCAATACTTGATCCCTTCAATGAATTGACGTGGGTTCGTAGGCATCCGCAATGAGTTGTAGCATTGATGGTCCATCATGTTGTCGCTCATGTCATCTAATTGCGAGATGATTGCGTCATATAAGCATCTCATATCATTTAGGCATTGTATGCGATGCAAGAGATGATTGTTTCCATACTTGATGATGTAGGTTTCATGCCATTTCCTTGGATGTTCATACTTCATATCAAGGCGTTCGACGTAGGCATGCACCAATAGTGCATTAGGCATGACTAGGAAAGTTTGAAGGAAACATGCCTGCTAAGGATGATTGCAAGGACACATGGACGTGCATTTTTCTGGCGAGTAAAGATGTTTTGAGACTCATTCACTAGCATCAGAGTGACGTATCTGGGAGTTATGGCTTGCGCGCCTTGGCACGTTAGACGTAATTTTCCAGTCCGTCACAACATGGATATGTTGAACTGGTACTAACATGCATGTGCACTCTCCAATAATCACATGTCGACCACCACCCCCGTTCTATTCTCTACTAGATCTTTTTACAAGTCCTACCTATAGCTATAAAAGATCCCATATTTATAGTTTAGCTTTGACAGACTGGATTTATGATTCTAGAGAGCATTCTCTTGTTTAACCAATCAGCTTTGTTACATATTACTCTTATGTGATTGCTTTTGAGTCCTTGCTTTGAAGTATTCACCAGAGTTCATTATAAAATCGATGTTGCTATCTTAGCACCTTGATTATTCATCTAAATGGGTTGACTCACTGGACTAAGTTGATGGATCGATTCACTGAGTCAGTAAATCACTATAGTTGAGTTGATCATTATTCCGTACAATCAAATTGAGTGGCAAATTTAATTTAAGAAAAAGAGACATTATTTTCTCGTGCCCGTACAATACTTTTACCCACCGTTGAAATGCCCGAATTTTTTTATTGCAATAAAATCCCTAATTAGAATAGAGTTTGATTTAAGTTAATATGATGTCATAATCATCTAGCTTTAAATTTTCACAATATAATTAAAATTTATTTCGTGATTTTCTGCAATAAAACAAAATGCATAAAACATAAACGATATATAAAAAATCCCTCCAAACGTTATACTCTAACGGGGATGATGATAAACCCGTTAAAAACAACCGACCCCTTACTACTGCCATGAAACCCGGCAAAAAGAAAAAGAAAAAAAAACAAGCACGCCAATAGCGGTTTTAACATTGTTTGTTTGATCGGTTTCGAATTTTTGCAAAAAGTTACACCATGAAACTTATTCTTCCTCTTAAAATTTTACCACCTTCTTACTTTCACCGCGGGTCATGCCACTCATGCCCCCTCACTTCTATCCCAATTATACGTGGCAATAAACAGAACCATACGATAGAGATGCTATCATTAAGATCTGGACACGTGTAACCGCCTCAGGCGTAATAGAATCCGAGTAAGTGGGTCCATTTCGTTGTTTAAAAAGCAGGATCAAAAGAAAAGAAGGGCGTAACCGTTTCACTCTGCTCTGCTCTGATTTCCGTCTCCACTCTTTCTCTCTCCAAAAACGTTTTTGATTTCATCTTCTTCTCTAGAAAATAAAAACCCTGAAGCTTGAAGGTTGTTTGTGATGGAAACCCTAATGAGCTTTAATTCTTCTTCTCATCCTCTGCTTCTGCAGAGCAGCAAGAACAGAGCATTTTATCCTTTTAAACCATCATCATCAGCTCTTCTTCGCTCAAGTAAGAAGCCTGAGTTTGTTGGTTTTCAGCACAAACGTAACTACAGCAATGTGGATTTATCACATTCGATTTCACTACAGCTCAAATCTGCAATCACTTCAGTTACTTGCAGATCTTCTGCTTCTGATGAATCGTCTTCTGTTCCACAGTCGGAGGTGATTTTCTTATTTTCTCGGCTATTTTACAGAGTCTCTGGTTCTTTAATAGTAGATTGTAGTTTGATTTGTCTCTGGTTCTTTATTAGTAGATTGTCGTTCAATTTCTTGATTGTTTGCTATATGTCTCGTTATTCTCATTCTAAGAAAGTTCTTATTGTATTTTGTGGTTCTTTTTCTCTCCACAGTCTAGATTTACATCCATTATTTGATGTTTCTTTTAAGTCTTCTTTCTCCGAATCATTTTTCGTTCCACAATCTGAGATAGTTGATTAGTTTCGTGGTTATTTTTCAATTGATTTCCTGTGAATTGTTCGCTACATTTCTTGTTCAATTTTCACCTACGATTAGTTTGATTGTAGTTTGAATCTTTTGTTCTTTCTGTAGTTACGGAAAATGTGTATCATCATTATTTTTAATTCATAGTTTAATTCATCATTAATCTAGATTTGTTTTTTGTTTATTTTTCTCTCTAGAGTCTGCACTTATATCTAATTTCACAGAATTTGAGTATTACAGTTTCTTTCAAATTATATTCCTAGAATCTTGTTTCACTAGAAAATGGGTTCTTGAAGCTCACTACTGAGCTAATTGCAACCAAGAAATTGGATCAATAAGAACGTTCAACTGATTAGTGTTCATTCAAATTGCAGAGCGTCGCTGGAAACGCGGAAATTCCATCTCTGAAAAAAAAGGGTAAGTTAAATCATATATAATTTTGCATTCTTCTGGTTTTGTTACTCGCTTATGATTGATCGTTATCTACATTGATTATACATATATGTTCTTTTTTTCGATATAGATCCAGCTCAACCAAAGAAGGTTCGAATTAGATTTCAATTGACGAAACAATGTGAGTTGGGCGAAAGGATCCTGGTTCTGGGCGACATTCCTATACTCGGAGGTAGTATTTGGGACCACTCAGCTGGATTCCCATTAAAATGGTCTGAAGGAAATATCTGGAAATCGGCTACTGTGTCTGTGGTAAGAACTTACTGCTATCAACAAAACCTATTTGCTTATGTTGTTTGTATTACTAAACCTCCAAGTTATAATTATTTCATATATTTTTTTCTAGGAGGTGGAGGTTGATAAACCTCTCAGTTATAAGTTCATTGCCAAAAACCCAGCCGGTCTCGTCACTTGGCCCACATTGATTGTTCCATGGGAGACAACGAATATCATTGTAATTTCTAGAAGTCGTTACCACTCAGAAGAAGTGCCAGAAGTTCAAACTGATGATGTGAAATCGGCAAGATGAGGATACCTCCTTAGTTGCATTAACAACTGCCAAATCTGATGACCTCAAAGTTTCTACTGAGGACAAGACCAAATCCGAGGTAATTATTCTTTTCCAGTAAGTTATTTGTCAAAGGTCAATCCACTTTCATAGTTCTATGATAAAATATTTGTTCTCTCCCTCTTATGGTTTTATACTTTGCTTTTTCTTGTATCCTATGTAGGCCATAACCCAGAATCAGAAGAAGGAAGAACCTTCAGCATAAGATGCAGATGCAGATGCGGAGGGGTCTCAATTTCGACAGAAGTGCCTGACCAACCTTCAGCATAAGATGCAGATGCGGAGGGGTCTCAATTTCGCTCAGAGTGTCTCAGGGTTTGATACTAGAGACTTTGAATGATCTTCAGTAGTTGAAAGAATAAAAGAAACAAAAGAAGTCTTTCACAGGCCGGCTTTAGCTTTCATACTGGCAAGTGTGGTCTTGTGTGTGTGCAATAACTTCTTTGTCCCCCTAGCTACTATCTGTTTCAGTTTTTCTTCTTCTTATTCCTTAGACTATCTGTAGATGGCAACTTAATTTGTGAGATACAGTAGTAATCAGTCACATGCCTATTGGTTTTTTCGCTTGCAGATAGTTTGTTGATTACTCGTATAACTGATTTGGTTTTTACTAGTATAATGTAGCGATAGACCTTAAGTTTTCTTTAACATTTGGCATGTAAATGAACACCTCTCTTTAACTCGTTTCAAAAGAAAAAAAAAGAAAAAAAAACACCTCCCGATTTTGAACTCGTCCAAGCTTATACTGCACATCCAAATGAATTCGTGTATTGTCTTCAACACCCCATGATAGGCATAGCAATACCTGTCTTGACTGCAATTTGGAACACATACTCTGTGAGTTTGTCCTCAAACGCCCTCAACTCTTTGAGACAGATCGAAACGCCTAAATTGTACATCAAAATGGGCAAAACAATATTCACCAAAAGAAAATTGATAATTGTGAGTTCTATCACCATGTACGGTAATGGGAACAACACTAGCTAGAATTCAACTATGCCGGCTAGCACCGGACTGTGCAGACCAAAAAGAATCATGACCTTCCCCAATGGTAATTGGTCAGTTGTTAAAACAAGTTGTTCAATACTGCCTTACCAGTTGGCTACTTCCTTAGCATCCTAAGTGAAAGAGTGGGGAAAAAACCTAGAACCCAAAGATCGAATCCATATGTCGTCACAGTTACGACCTTCAGGTCTGCAACCGACGAATCTAGAGTTGATTCAAAGGTTTAAGTATGATCTAGGTAATTGACCGAGTCAGTAGCGGATAGAACCACCCCTACTCGGTCCTTCTGAGCAGTATTTTCCTGTTGCCTGGTCCTGAACCACAAAGCCAAATTGATCAAATGTAATAAAACAATTGTAATCATGTGTAAATTGTGAAACAGAGATAAGATAATCTTGAATATTAGGAACATGGGGAGTTTTTAAACTGATATCACCGGTATGTAGAATAGGAAGGAGATCACCATTACCTACTGCGACATGTTCATAAGATACTCGATTAATCATGTGTCCATCATCTGCAGTCATGTGTTGTGTAGCACCGGAATCGGGATACCGAAAAGGTTGGAAGATTTTCTCTAGTTTCTATAGCTGTCACAAATTTGAGAACGACAAATTGCACAAAACGTGGACGAAGTTAATTCAAACTGATATTGTACAACTCAACTTTCCCATGTAAAAAATTCCGAGACTGAAACCACAAAGTAGATGTTGCAAAAGAGATGAACGAGATTAGAAATGATAAAATATATTGAACTTGGCGTGATTTGAACGCGCATCTTCTGACGTGGGGTCAGACGTGCTACCATTGCACCACAAGTTCGGCATGTGTGCACACAAATACTGGAAATTTTGTAACGATAACAACCATTAATGAAAATTAAGGAATTATTTCATCCAAAACCAAACTAAGAAATCCCTGCACAAAACAGTCAGAACTCTAGTCCGAACTCAAGTCTAAGTTGATGACCCATGAGTAAGTATTTGCTAGTGTGCATTGTCTAAGTATAACTTAAGTCTGTAAAAGCAGGGCACAAGTGCTTGCAAAGCTGAAGAATGGGTCGATGATGATGAAGAAAGTGCAGAGTTCTGTGCTGAAAGCTAAAGTTGAAATTTATGAAAATACTAATATTTGAGACGTAATATCAATTTGTTGGTGGATTTTTTGAGGACTATAAAAATAACACTATTTCAGCCAATAACACTAAAGAAGCCTAACAAACGAAAGTGTGAAATCTGCTTTATCATATAAGAGAAAACAAGGAAAAAAAATTCCTGACATTCTGAAGAAGGCATAAGAGATAATAATTGGCTGCACTGGACCTACAACTCATTGTAGCTCCCGCATTAATGTTTTTCAGATGAAGATTTTACAATGTCAACAGCAGATCATTATTATTTTAACCAACGCATACCATTCGAATGAAAATACGTTATGCAGCATGTGTAATGGAGTATATTAAGTTAACTTGGTCCAGTACTCGGTCAAGAATTTCAGGGAAAAGGCAACGTGAAATAGTAAACACAAATTTCATACCCGCCATCAACAATCTCATGGAGACATAGAAGGATAGGATCCAAGTTTTCAAGGGCCTCCCTTTTATCAACGTTGCTCCTGGAAGATGATACAAAACATTAAAGATGAGAAATTAGTTAAAAGCTAAACGATGAACGATGCCAAATGAGAGATAATTTGAGCAAACGATTAACAATGACCAAATGAGAGATAATTTGAGTAGATGCACCTCAAGATAAGCATAACTTCACGAAATATCCCAGCAGTCCGAGCATTGTTTCCCTCTTCATTATTAGCATCTGTTACGTTGAGCTCTTTCTCCAAAAACTCCACAAATTCTTCACCAATGTCCTGCAGAATCTGAATTCAAGTAAGTGTTTTCGCCACTTGATTCTTATAGGTATCAATTTCTAGAACTTCTAGTGAAAGCTTACAGAAAAATTACATTACGGTCCATAATAAGTAATTCTGTGCTTGACTTGTATTCAATAGAAATGGAACATAAATGATTCAGTAAGAAAGAAGCGCGAGTTTCTCGGATTACAGAACTAGAAAAGCAAGAGTCCTAAAATGAAGCTGAAAGAATTACATTAGCTGAGGGGAATTTGAAGGTAACATCACAATTTGTTTTTCTACCACATACTCATTAACCGGGGATGAAGGTAACAGATGTTAGGCTAAGGATTAAGCATAGCTACAACGCAAAGCATATATTGATAAAAATAACAACCCACGAAATCCAACACCATCCTGTAGGGTATGAAGTGCTAAGGACAGAACTACTCAAATTGACAGCTAACACAGTCCCATTGAACAAAATTATCTTCCGAATTTATGGCATTATTACTGATCTAGCATAATGATACTCATCTCCAATTTCGCAAAACTCAAACAGGAAGAAAAAAAAACTAACAAAAGAGGGTGCAAGGACATTACCAAACCCATATAATTCCTCCTCCTCCTCTTGGCCTTTCCTGCTTCGATTCTTGGAAGCAGAATACCCACCAGAAGCCCCTCTTCCATAATACGCAGACAAACTTACCTCACCCTGCCAGATAAAGTAAAATCCATACTTAATTTCTCCTTCTCGAGCAACATACTCACCAGAATCTACTTAAGCAAAGCAATTTTAGTTCAGTACAAACACAAATTTAATCTCTAGCAAATAAACCAATTTTATGCTTTAAAAAAACATCCAACAACCAAAACCCAGTTCTAAATCAATCAAAACTAACTAAAATATAGGTGTAAACATCCAAAATTTAGAAAACCACTGATTTTTGCCGTAATTTCCCCCCAAATTTCATATAACACAACCTGGAACTCTAACTATTATCGACATGAATAACAGAAACCTAACCTGGATAAAATTGATCGGTTTAAAATCAGATCTTCTTTGGACGGCTTAAATTGGACCACCTGCGATTTTTACACTCTCCGGCGTGTTAATGGCGGAATGAAGAACCGACGAGGAAGATTTATCCTTTGTCTAAACTGTTACTGGGTATCGAGAGAAATGGGGATTAGATATTTGTAAGACTATTTTTTGACTAGGTCTTGATGGTTTTTTTTTTTTTAATTTATTTATTAACAAGAGCTGTGCATGCCCGTGCAAATGCATCTGTACCGGCCGCGCTCCGCTGTCAACTCTAAACCGAGAGTTAGCTTTGTTTTCATTAAGCTGATTTTTTAACTATTTCCCTTTCCCCTCCTTCCATATGGATTTTAGCATGAAAAATCGCTGGTTGTATGATTTATCCGCTTCCTAATTTTTAAGAAATTGTCACTCCCCTGTGTCTTCCATGTCTGCTTCATTACTTCCCTAATCATCACAGAAAAAACACTAAAGAACAACAATTTAATCAAATGACATATAGTTTGATTAACTGATAAGTCAATAATATCTATGTTATGACTTCACCGTGTCTATATTACCTTGTAGGGATTCTCAACTTTCCTTCTTAATATTCTTTTTCGCTTATGTTCTTCCTTTCATTTCCATTTCGTTTTTGGTTTTATCTTTCTTTGGATTACCGCCCACTTTGATCACCTCTTCTCATTAACGTACTCTTGGAGTTTGTCTTCAATTCGTCGTGTGAATTATGATCTCTCTATATTTCTATCAGCCAATCACGATGAAATTAAATGTCGTTTTTATAGTAAGAGGAGATAGACTTGACTTAAAATATCCCATAAAGAATTTCTCTTACTTCCCTGTCCCTGTGTAAAAACAAACTGAAAAGAATACCGTATTAATTAGTCCTCTTTTTCCCTTTTTTTCGAATGTTAGCTAATAGCTAGTCCACAAACTATCGTAACTATGACCACATTACTATATCAAAAATAGGTTTTGATTTCCATATATCTACAATCACCATGCATACTATCGTATACCCCCGTGAGGTGGATATAAGTCTGCATAGGTTATGCGATGGCGAAATTTTAAATCTCAAGTACCTTTTTGATTCCCAGAAGATATCTTGAGTGATCGCCATTCCTGGAGGCTGATAGTGTCCTGTTCGGTATCTTCCACCACCATTGATTTTAATGTAAGAGAAGATGTTGAAGCTCCATTTAGATCAATCAACAACCTACATGTGCAGATTAAGATATCTTAGATGAACACCTGAGCCTTAATCAGAATGCTGTCGAGACATTCAGAATATTTATTAGCAGTTTCAAACGGTCCAAAAGACATGCCTGTTCGTCAATTAAAGAAAGTGTACAACTTGAACGAAATATATTTATTTCCAAAAGACATACCTGTTGGCCATTATAGCAGGAAACTATGCCATTATGTCTAGACTATTCAACTTGAACGAAGCGAAGATCGATCGATACAACTTTTTGGTACACCTGAATTCCCTAACACTACCTACTGCAATTGTAAGATATAGAGTATGTCAGAAACATGAAATCAAATATGCATCGAGTAACAGGAATTTTACCAATATATGAAAGAAGACGATCTTCTTTTGTTTGGTAAAACTATATGAAAAATATTGTTCTCTAGATACAAAGAAACAGTTGCTAAAACAATTTTAAGAATTGAACTGTAAAAATTAAATGCAAAACATGAAAGGTACAATTTGTTTTTTCTGAGAAGTGGAACTTTTTTCATGGTTACAACTTCTCTACATTTTAGCAACTAAAAACAATGGATGATATTAAGTTTACAACGATCTGTGCGACTAAAAGCAGAACGGAAACGTGTTTCCAAAGTTGGGGTAAGAAAAGAATTGATCGAAAGGAGACTTGAATTTTGATTTATTACCTCTTTGATCATTGATGATTTTAAATTAATGTGTTTGAGAGTCTCACTGCTTCAAAAGAGCTTGCGTTAACGAACATACGGAATTTCTTCGAGCACTTTAAGTTCAACCGATAAAGGAAAACTTTTCTTCCAACCTTCATGAACTTTTTACGAACAGTAAATCAACAAATAAAGTTATGAAGAGGAAGTCAACAACAAAATTGTATAGAGAAAACTTGCGTCCAAGCGGCTGGTTGTGTGATATATAAAAGTTGCCGACGGTTGAGTTGCAACCTTTCAAGAAAAACTCTTCGGAACGATGAGAAAGGATTCTCGGTATGTGTCTTGTTCATAGAGCGATTTTAAAGGTCGTTCCTTTTCGTTTCTCCTGGATGTCCTCACATCTAATATGGTGATGACACATCATACCAAATAATTGAAATTTGTTATGAGACCGACCCGTCAGCATAAACATTCTCCTTTATATCAAGAAGAATTGATATTAAGAGATGAAACCTCATAGGTGACATCAGCACCTAGGAGCATTTTTCAGTTTTTTTTTTTTTTTTTTTATCGTTGGTAGAATTTGGGCGAGTTTCGAACTCATCCGGCAACCCCAGACGAATCTACCATCGAATCATTTGCAGGCAACATTACTATTAAGCAAAACTCAAATACTAAGAGCAATCCCTATGACAATGTTCAAATACATTTGTTTGTTGAGCCATGTGGATGGTCAAACAAAATTCTCCACTATGGAAAAGAAGTGAGCGATAAATAGTTAAACGCGCGATATAAACTCAGACGCTGGCGCTCAAACTACAAGCGGCGGCGCTATTGTAAATGACGCCTGCGGCAGGACTACGTGCGCCAGCGTTTGAGGCACGACCGCCAACGGTAACGACAACTTTTTAACGGTCACCAAAACGGCTACTTTCCAGCTCTATAAATACGACTCGAATTTGATCTCACAGATACACAACAATCTTTCATCTGATCAATCTTTTCTTAATTTCAATTACTTTCAATTTTCAATCATGAATTCTGATTTTGATTCTTTTGGGGAGGATATGGAGATGGATGACATGTTGTACGAAGAAGATGAAGAAATATGTATGGAGTTTTTGCGTCAAATGTTTTTGATGCAGATCAAGATAGAAGAAGACGAAATTTTACCAGAGCCGTTAGAGCCATATGAAGTTGCGACTAGAAGATGGACGCGGCGAAATCGACATTTTTACCACGAAAAGCTGATGCATGATTATTTCCAATGAGAATTTTCAGGATCGATTCCGCATGGGCCGCAACTTGACGCAAATGATTATTGTCGAGCTTTATCAGGTACAACCTTTATTTAATTATCAGTATGATGCACGACATATACGAGGCTTTAGTCCCGAACAAAAGGTCACTACGACCCTCCGTATACTATGTTACGGGGTACCAGCGGATTCCACGGACGATTACATCCGTATTGGGAAAACAACCGCCTTTAGGTATCTCAAACTGTTTTGCGAAACAATAGTCGAGCATTTTGGTCCAACCATTTTAAGAAAGTCTACTCAGGAAGATGTTCAAAGAATAACTGCAGAAAACACCGAGAGGGGTTTTCCAGGAATGCTAGGTAGCCTTGACTTCATTTACTGGACGTGGCATGCGTGTCCGGTAGAATGGGCAGGCCAATATAAGGGTCATTATCCAAAACCAACTGTAATTTTGGAAGCTTCAGCTACTTATGATTGTTGGTCTTGGCATGCTTTTTTTGGACTCCCGGGTTCAAATAACGATCTCAACGTTTTATATAAGTCACCATTGTTTGAAGATCTTAAGAATGGGGTCGCGCCGCACTGTAATTTCACCATCAACAGTAATCGCTACACTGAGGGTTATTATCTAGCAGACGGAATCTATTCAGAATGGTCAACTATGGTTCAAGCTTATAAACAGGTAAGCTTTGGTCCGACGACTTCGAACGATATGCAGTTCTTTAACTCACAACAAATGGCATGCAGAAAGGATCTTGAACGCACTTTTGGAATATTGAAAAGGAAGTTTGCCATCATAGCTGCGCCGGTGCGCTTTTTTGATATTCAAGAAATGAACAAAATTATGCTGACTTGTATTATTCTGCATAACATGGTCATTGAAGAAACCAGGCGTGACCCAACCTGGACTAGTTTTCCAGATGAAGATTTAACCAAGGATCTTGTGGTAGAGCGTGGGCGTCCGGAAAGAGAATATAGACTTGTCACTGACAGACTCCACAATCGGGGAATCTATGCACAACTAAGACAAAATTTAACAAAGCACCTTTGGGCTTTAAGAGGAGCAGAAGACGGTGCGGGGGTGATAGGGAGAGGGAGATAAACGTGTACAATTGAGGAAATTATATTAAAAGTTGTTTTTTATTTTAATTAATATGTATTTTAATTTAAGGTTGTTTGTTAAAATTGAGGAATTTATATTAAAAGTAATTTTAAATAAACTAAGCTGAATTAAATTAAAACGACTACACTGAAGTAAATTAAACTTAACTACACTGAGTTAAACTAAACGTGTTATTTCATTACCAAGACTGAATTACTCTTCGTTTTCTTCAGAGACATCATCTTCGTAATCCACATTCACATACTGCCCAGTTTGTTGAGGGGGGACTCCTGTTTGTTGGTGGGGGACTTGTTCGGACTGGACTTGTTCGGACTGGACTTGTTCGGCCTGCACTTGATCGGCCTGGAATTGTTCGGCCTGGACTTTATCTATTTGCTTAGTCCATATAGAATATTGTCATTCATTCATTTTTCCGGTGTCCAAGGAGAGTAACTTGTTTAGCTTACAATCCATGTAGTATTGTTCTCGCGAAAGAAGACTTTTCTGTTGATTATTTAAAGAAATGGCACGGTCCCTGACTCTATCTGCCTCCATTTGCATCTCCATTTCCTTGTGATCAGCATAGTTGAACTCGCTTGAACCTCCTTCTGCTGCTCGTTGGGCTGCGTCTCTCACTGCTTTTGCAGCTTTCACACCACCTCTTCTTCTTCTCTTGCAGTTGGTGTTAACGTCTAGATTACCATTGTGTTGATCGTGACTACCTGGAGTTCCATCAGGTGAGGAAGTAGGCCCTCCATTCTGAAAATCCTGCGAGATTGGACCATGTGGTGATCTGACAGGTACTTGATGACCTTCCAACAGGTATGGATTAAACTTGTTAAGCACCCTCAGAATGGTGAAACAACTTTCATGTTGGAAGCTTGAACCTTTGTGAGATCTTTGCCACTCTTCCTGACATCTTCTTTCCACATCCGGTTCGCTTTCACCACTTCTTTTGTTGTTCCACATTTGAGTGATAATAGCTACATATTCACTAACGGCTCCTGCAATTGTGCAAAAACGATGACACAACCCATCGACATCACGACCATAAATGTTACCGGTTTCTTCACGAATTTTTTTGTAAAATCTTACCATAAAAAGTTTTTTTTCTTGACTAATACCATATAATACATAATTTCTGCAAAGTGACTCGTCTTCATCCATCGTATACTTGGGACCACAAATTCTTGTGTTCCATTGTTGTGTTTTTTGTTGTGTTTGTTGTGGTGTTTGTGTTTGTTGTTGTGTTTTTTGTGGTGTTAGTTGTGGTGTTTGTTGTTGTGATCGTTGTTGTGAGATGCCATATTTGTTAAAGATAAAAATTTTCTAAGAGATTGAATTAATATGAATAGTTTTGTTTGAAAAGAAAAATAAAAGTTGAGAGGGTATGGAAATTGTGTAATATTGAGGAAGGTGTGAGTTTAAGTTTGTAGGAGAAGTGAATTTATAGGGAAAGGAAAGGAACAATACGGACTGGACGGGAATAGCAGGTGGCGCTATTAGAAAAAAGGCGACACGATTACCCAAACCGTCGGTGTCCTAGTAGCGGACGCGCGTTGGTAGTGAAAACGCGGGCGTTATTAGTGTTGACGCCAGCGTTAGTAAGGATGACGCGCGTCCTTACAACAGACGCGTCGGATGTTCCAACTCGATGTTCAAATAAACATATCTGTTGAGTTGAACATCCATTTTTCATGTTTGTTCATTCCATAGTGGGAGCAAAATGAACAAACTCAGAGTTTGTTCATTCCATAGGAACTGCTCTAATGGTGGTAATAACCACTAAATTAAGGCAAAGAAGAACCTAGAGGATAGTAAATACAATGTCTTATTTTTATTTTCTTTTTTTTGTTGCCCTGCTAACTAAGTACTTTTCAAAGTATCTTAAACTTTTTTTTTTTTTTTTTTTTTTT
>NW_020627707.1:480312-502739 GCF_003573695.1 Papaver somniferum | reverse complement strand
TTTTTTTTTTGCAAAACAGAAATTTTATTACTTAATAGATTGGGGATGCAGGATGTGCACCTTCCCAGATTACAGAAGCAATGAAACTTGGTGGTATGACTTGCTAAGTCTTACAAACTCTAAAAATTCTGGCATGTTTGGCCAAGAAATCTGCTGGCTTATTAAAGTTTCTTCTAATGAACTTGCACCTCCATAAAGGGTGGTTGCATAGTCTAGTCCTAATATCTAATAAAATAGAGTGGTTTTCCCATGCTGCTTTATTCAAATCTTGAGTAGCTGCTTCCACTACGACTTGCGCATCCAGCTCAAAAATTACGTACTGTAAGTTGATATCTTCAACCCATTCCATAGCTTTTAGCAAGCTCTCACATTCTGCTTGCGCTCCGCACTCAAATATCTGTCTGCATACGCACACTGTCACTACGGGAAAAATAGTAATCTATAACGGTAGATTGACAACTCGTAATTTTAAAGTCGTAAAAGATAGCATGTTTTACAACTTTTTCCAATGAAAGAGTTGTCAAAGTAAAAACCGTCCAACTCTTAGGACCAAAGAGGTCCAAAGAGTAGTGACGAGAATTAAATACCACAACTTTTTGTGTGAAAAGGGTTGCAGAGAGAAGTGACCACCTTTAGACTTTACAACTCATATCTTAAAGGTAGTGAAAAAGTGTATAATAACACGCATAAGGGTTGTTGAAGATAAAAAAAAATTGATTTTTAAAAATGTTCTTTGAGAGATTCGAACTCAAGCCTACTGTGTGTTAGTACAAGTCATCAACCATCCTTCTAGCTTCACAATATTGGTAGATTTGTGTTTTTTTTTCTCATCAATATTGACGACCTTTACAAGGGTTGTAAAATGGAAAATTGAATTTGAAAAAAAAAATGAGGCTAAGGTGAATCGAACCTGAACCTCCTCTGCCTAAGACTAGGATCCTAACCACCCTTCCACATTTACATGTCTGCTTATATTTTACATGTATATCTATATTGATAAAAAATTTCAACTGAGCCTTATAAAAAAAAGGACAGCAAATGCGCCATTCTGCCTGAAAAATACAAGGCATTCTCTGAATTATACAAGGTCTGCAATCACATTTTAATCAACACACACAATAGCAGATTCTATATCTCAAAATCTAAATGAATGAAACAAGTGGAGGTGTAAATCTATGCAAGTTTTGGTGAATCAAACACCAGTCATGAAGAAGCTGCAAATGCTCAAAGTTTCAGAGTTTATAGGAATGTGTTACGTGTTTTTCTCGCCAAGTGCAGAATTAGGACCAACTCAATAAATCCCCTTTTCTCTCTTCCTTTATCCGGGCTTAAGACCGTCAATGAAATAAGATATAATTTCAGTGGCGGAGTTAAAAAGGGGGGGTTCTCAAGAGAAGCAAATAGCATATCATATATACCAACAATATTATAAGTCACACAAAGGAAATCTGAGACAGATAAAATGAAATCCGGTCTTACACATAAAATGAAATCTTATTACATATGAAGACATTTCCCTAGATTTGTAACTAGATCAGCCATTTGATTCGTAGAAACTCTAACTTTTTCTTTTGCAGCAATGAAGATAGCATCTGAAGCCCATGTAAAATCTCCACATTGTTCACCTACAAGGTAAGCTATGTGTTTATTGTGTTGATTTTTGCATATTTTTAGGTTGAGTTTGTAATTGCAGGTTGAAGAGAAGCACAACTGATTGTGCAGTGGACAATTTTTTATAAGAGTGATTATCTTCTCCACAAGCATCACAACTTTTCTCTGATGGCAGCAACAACAACTTGGCTTTGCAAGGGTCAGAAGCATCATCAAACCATTCAAAGTAGGTGCAGGTAGGTATGGTGCACTTGAAAAACATTTTTCCATAGGTTTATTTTGTTTTAGATTGTAGGAATTCTCTCACACCATTACACAGAACATGCTTGCACCTAGAATAGAGCCAAGGACACACTTTTGTCTCATGATTCCTTTGTTCACACATAACACACTCAGTTAGGATTTTTTTCATTCTGATCTTACTGTTGTTGTTGTTACTGCTACTACTGCTGCTTGGAGAGTCTTCCACACCTCCACCCATGAATAATTCGGAGTTTTTAAATCCTAATTGAAAAAATTTTAATGAAATCTACACTAATTCACTTAAATGACTAATTCAATAAAGCCTAATTCAGTGTTGGCTAATTTACACAGAATGGGAAATCAAAAAAATAGATCTTTTGATGTTTAATCTTATTATCAAGGACTAGAACTGTATCATCATTCTCAGTATACTAGCAATCAAACAGAACGGGAAATTAAACAAATAATAAAACCCTAAAATGGGTTATAGAATCAGACCTGTGTAAGTCAATAAATTAACCTTTTTTTCCTTAACAGATCGAGAAGATGTTGGTGGTGAAGAAATCTTAAGCTCGATCTATTGATGGGTTTTTAAACTTTCATGGTTCAGGAGATGAAGGAGGAGGTTCTGCGGGAGATGGAGGAGGAAAAACTGAAGGAAAGGAAGATAAGTGGAGGAGAATAATTGATGGGGAGATTGAATAGATAAGAATAAGAGGATAAATAGACCTTCTGCAACCATTATAAGATTTGTAGAATAAAAAATAACTTTGAAAAAAAAAGAAGCTCAGGTGAGAGTCGAACCTGAGCCTCCTCTGTCCAAGTATAAGACTCAAACCATTCTTCCACATTTAAATGTGTGATTATATTTTACATTTACTTTATATGTATAAAAATTTCAAATGAGCCTTACAAAAAAAAGAGCAGCAAATGCATTACTTTGCCTGAAACATACAAGGCATTCTCTGAATTATACAAGGCCTGCAATCACATTTCAATCAACACTCACAGTACCAGATTCATGCAAGTTTGGGTGAAGCAAACACCAGTCCTGAAGAAGTTGCAAATGCTCAAAGTATTGAATTATATTGACTGCAAAAAAAAAAAATTGACTGCAAAACAAAAGCCAACTGCAGAACTAGAGCCCAAAAAAAAAGCCAACTGCAGAATTAGAGCAAAAAAAGCTAACTGCATAACTAGAGCAAAAAAAGCCAATTGCAAAAAATATCCTACTGCAAAAAAAACAAGATATTGGTTACCAGTGCATGATTCAAGTAACCAATTTCTACACATTACTTCAGAAAATCTGCATTTTTAGAACTCAATAAGTCACCTTTTCTCTCCTCCTTTATCCGGGATTGAGACCGGAAATGAAATGATATATCATTTCAATGGCGGAGTTAAAAAGGGGGGTTCATCTCAAGAGAAACAGATAACATATCATACCAGCAATATTGCAAGTCATAATTAAAGATAAACAAATAGCATGTCATTTTAAAAGAAAAAAATACAATCGAAGAAAAATGAAAAAAAGAAAATAGGTTCAACGCATCAGTGGAAATGAAAAGAGTAAACCCGCCGTCAGCGACACTTCTTTTTCTTTTTCTTATTCTTCTTGTTCTTCTTCTTTGCCCGAACCACTAAGATAGGTTCAACATCTGTTCTTGCATAACTCTCAGTCTCGTCATCCATTTGTAAGCCAGGAGTTGAAGGATCCACTGGTTGGAAACTTGTGTCTTCGTGTTCATTGTATTCCTCTAATTCATGGAAACCCCTAGGTGGTGGTTTCAACATCACAAACCAATTAGATGCATCTGACTCTCGAGAATAGAAAACTTGTCGGGATTGTGACGCTAAAATGAATGGATCATTCTGATATTGGTTCTTATGCTGACGTAAGTTGACTAATGTAAATCCTTTTTCTAGATTGACACTAAAATAGGTGTGAGCCCAGTCACATTTGAATATGGGAATTTGAAACATATGCTGGTAGTCCAACACGAGAATTTGTTCTAAAACACCATAGAAACCACTGCTTATCTGTGATGCTGCAACTAAAGATTTCGACTCAATTGAAACACCATTGTTTTATGCGACTATTTGAATATCCTTCGTAATAAACCTTGACCCATTTATTCGCAAGCCTTTATATGATACACATTTTTCTAAAGACCATATGCCAACCACCGTATTGTACTTGATACAGATATGCCTTGACTAATTTGCATTTTAACCTATAAATATGATTTAGTTATCAGAACACAATGACCACAGTAATAGGTGCAATCGTTATGCAAAAAAGAGGTACTACTCAGGAAAAATGAATCAAACATATAACATATAACAAATGACCAAGTGGTGGTGCACGTACCCTTTTTCCGTATCCAATCTGCAAATATGTCTGAGTGTATGGAAAGGAGCTGGTCTTCACTGTCAGTATGGGAGGATCTTAACTCATCCATGTGCATTCTAATAAGAAAAAAAAACTAATATGAAAAAGACCCTTAAAGGGTATAACTAATAACAATTTGAAATGAACATATAACGTCATACTTACATTCTATATGGGTCAATTGATGCTGTGTTAAAAAGCCATATCTATGAGTGATCTTCATCATATCACTACCAATATACACTTGAACACCTTTAGAAAGAGGACTCCCTGTCGGTGTGGAATCATGTTGAATGTCTTCATTACGGCTCTGATTTACTTCTCCTTCATCTGCTTTGTCCGCATGAACATCACAATACCTGACGCACTCCATTACTAGGTAACACTCTGTTATACATGCTTCAGGTTGTATGTAAGTTTTTACGTATTCTTTGAATTTCTTCATATACCTGCGAAAGATCAAACCTTTAATTATTAGAACCAAACTCCCATTTACATTAACAAATTTTTTAATAATAATGAAACAAGAAAAACCTTTCAAATGGATACATCCAACGATATTGTACGGGTCCACACAAACGCATTTCTCGAGCTAGGTGAATTGTCAAGTATACCATCACATCAAAAAATGATGGAGGGAAGTACATCTCCAACATACACAAAGTCTCAGCAATTTCTTCTTCAAGTTCTAATAATCTAGTGAGATCAACTGCCCTTTGACATATTTCGTTAAAAATAAGAACATAACCTGTAAATCGCAGTACTTGGCCCATCAGGTAAAAGTCCCTTCAAAGCTACAAGTAAAATTTGTTGCATAAGAACATGGTAATCATGAGCCTTAAGGACACCCAACCAACCATCCTTTAAGAAATGCCTCCTAAGATCAGAACTATACCCATGTGGAACTTTCAAATTTCTCATCCTATTATAAAATATACCTTTTCCCTTTTCTCTTAAGTTATATGGTGCTGGTTGAAGCCATGTTTTTACATTTATGATTGTTGGATGCAAGTCTACTTTTCTGATCATTACGGGATTTAAGCCATCTTTTGTTTTGTTCTTTATATTCAATATAGTACCAATGACACTCTCACAGACGTTTTTTTTTTCCAGTATGCATATCATCAATATTATGCCGTAGTAACAATTCCTGCATAGGAAGGAAGAAACATATATAACATTAATCCATCTTGATTCGTACGTTTCATAACATGGAAACAACATCATCATATATTTGGTTAGGAACCTAGCTAGTTAAAATGAAGATTTGAGAGTGAAAAGAAGATAATTTGAGGTTAGAATTTACCTTCCAGTAAGGCAAGTCGAAAAATATCGACCGTTTGTTGAATAACGGATGGTCAGAATCCTGTGCACCAGAACCAGCAGCAACACTCGTACCAGCATCAGTAGCAAAGACTTCCCTTTTCCGCTTCCCACACTTAGAGTTACCGTCGATATTTTCACTTGTTTCTGCTCTACTCTGTCCCTTTTTCTACTTATTCTTCTTCTTTTCCTCTTTTTCTTTCCTTTTCTCCACCTCGTTCTGCTCCGTTTTCCCAAAATCATTCATAATACTGCTCTGACGTTCAAAATCCATGGAACAGACATAATATGTGGCTTTTCGTTCCTCTCAATCTCTCCATTAAAACAGGTTTTCTTCTTACTATATAGAAGAAGATGATTATGAGGTAGATATCTCCTATGATTCATGTAAACAGTTTTACGACTAAACGACAACCAGTTTGAAAGAGTATTATCACCACAAAGAGGGCAGGATGCCTTCCCTTTATACGTGCATCCAGATAGGTTACCATAAGCAGGAAAATCGTTTATCGTCCACATCAATAATTCCTTAAAATTGAAAATTGTCTTACTAAATGAATCATAAACCTCCACGCTGTTATCCCACTACTTAATCAGATCATCAATCAGTGGTTGCAAGTATATATCGATGTCTCTACCTGGTTGTTTCTTTCCTGGAATCAGCAGGCTTAAAATAATATTGTCGCCTTGCATACACAGCTGAGGGGGAAGATTATATACCACAAGCAACACTGGCCAACAACTGTGGGTTGGGGAAAGATCGCCAAACGGATTAAATCCATCAGCAGCAAGCCCAAGACGCAAATTACGGGATTCTGAAGCAAACTCGGGGAACTTTGTGTCTATGTGCTCCCAAGACAAAGAATCTGTTGGATGAAGTATCTTCCCATCTTTACTCTTATGAGTCGCGTGCCAAATCAACTGCTGAGCTAGCTCTGCTGATTTATACAATCTCTCTAATCTCGGCACAAGGGGGAAGTATCTAAGCACCTTCACCGGTATCTTCTTTTTGGGCTTGTGTATCATGTCAACATCGTCATCCATGTTAGATGTGTCTTCCTTCCACCTAGAATAGTGACATTTAGGACATTCATATGATCTTTCAAATCATTTCTAAACAAACAACAATCATTCTCACATGCATGTATTTTCTCATAAGTCAGTTGGAAAGCTTTCAGCAACTTCTTCACTTCATAAGTTGATTTAGGAAGACAATGACCTGAGGACAGTATGGAACCAATTGTATTGAGAAGTTCATCAAAATCTTTTTGAGATAAACCATTTAATGTCTTGTGCCTATACAATTCAATAATCATAGATATCTTTGTGTGTGTTTTACAATCAGGGTATAATAGGAAGTCAGCCTCTTCAATCTGGTTCAACAATCCTTCATTTTGGTTCTGCGACCCATCGTCCTGCGTAGGTTCAGCAACCCCTTGTTCTGGTTCGGAAAAATCAACATTAGCATCTGTCCACATATGATAGAAAGTACGTTGACTTGTTGCTCCCTCTTCATGAACATCATTCAAAGTGCTAGCCTTCTCCCCGTGAAGAACCCACTCGGTATAAGTAGGATCCATACCTCGTTGTAGCAAGTGAAAATGTACTGTACCCGGAGGAAGTGGCGCAGCAAGATTCTTACAATCCACACAAGGACAACTAAACTTAGAAGGATTTCCAATTTTCTCACAAGTTAACTTTATGAACTTCTTCAATTCATCCTGGTATGGAACTTCCCCCCTGCATTAACAATTCAATGGTTAGACTAAGATTAATCTCACTATGAGACATATATACACATCAAATGAAAAAAATGCATTTACAAGCCATGGCCCTATAGAGACAGTAAATTATTACTTGGCTTTACCTTGGCCAATGAACCCAATCTTTATTCATCATTTTATAAGTCAAGAGTCAGTCCTGGTTCAATTCAATATGAAACTTTGTTTCCTTCCCACTGTCAATGAAAAAAATTCTCATATTAAGATAAAACATATATAAAGTCCTAAAGGTTCAAAGCTCTAACATTACACAGAACAAATCAAACAACAACCCAACTAGTGCACACATTTAGCTAGACTTCTTTTCAGCAAAATTTGTACTTCCCTCCTGCTCCCCTATTCAGTTAATTAGCTCAATCTGCAAAAATCAAACAATTAAAAATTAATTTAAACCATTTGCAGAAATGAATGCATCTACACCTTAATTAAATTTGAAAAAGCGGGGGTCTAACAACACCACCCAATATTTCGCTTAGCAATCTGTATGGACTAACTCCGAAATACTTCGCTAGAGAATCAACTAGACAGTCAGACTCAATCTAGATAAAAGTATCTCAATGAGTTAATATCTCTCTCTCTTGATTTGATTTCTACTCAAGCTAAAATAAATAGCGAGTTTTTATCAAATATAAGGAATAACTTGGACGGTACCAAAGACCAATGTCCAAGGATCAATCAATATCAATCAACAACCAAAGGTTTGATTTCCAGTTGATGATCATGAACGCACAACCTGTATTATTTCTATTATATAAAATATAATGCGGAAAAGAAATAACACAGACACCTAAAGTATTGTTAACTAGGAAACCGCAAATGCAGAAAAACTTCGGGACCTAGTCCAGATTGAATACACACTGTATTAAGCCGTTACAGACACTAGCCTACTGCAAACTAGCTTCAGACTGATCTATAGTTGAACCCCTACCAATCTCCCACTGATACAAGGTACAGTTGTAATCCTACGCCTCTGATCCCAGCAGGACACTAAGTACTTGATTCCCTTAGCTGATCTCACCCACAACTAAGAGTTGCTGCAACCCAAAATCATAGACTTGATAACAAACGAATCTGTCTCACACAGAAAAGTCTATCGAAAGGATAAATCTGTCTCCCACAGATAAACCCTAGGTTTTGTTCCGTCTTTAGATATAAAATCAAGGTAACAGGAAGCAATTGATAATCCAGACTTATATTCCCGAAGAACAGACTAGATTAATCAATTACCTCTATACAATACTTCCTGACTACACAAGTGGATTGTCGAGGAATCACAAACAGTGAGATGAAGATGTTTGTGACTTCTTTATCTTGCCTATCGGAGAACTCTCACGATCTCAAGCCAATCAATCGATTGTACTCGTACAATAGAAGATGCAAGATCATATCACACAACTACGATAAAATTAGTATCGGTCTGGCTTCACAATCCCAATGAAGTCTTTAAGTGGTTAACTCGAGTACACGTATGTTGGTTCAACATGATAACCCAAAAGGTCAACCATATGAGCATCTCATATTAATCATGTTCTTCTTTACCATAACTAGTTCAATTTACTCAAATGAACTAATTAAGAGTTGTTCAATTTCTATGAGATCTTATGTAACTACACAAGACACAATTGAAACAAAGATGATTCGATTCGATTAGAGTCGGCTCATGAACGTTATAGCCACGGTTTGCATAAAGCATTCCTTAATAATTAATGTTTCATGTTCAGAGCACATCTTTAGATCATAACCTCTTAAGTTCACAAACAAGTTCGCGGACTTAAGTTAGTCGGTTGAGTTTTCCAAACTCAACAGAAATTCTCGGGTCGAGAACTTCCGCCAGTTCACGGATTGGTTTCGCGGACTTTGTTCACGGACTTAACACACAAACGAGTTTTGGAAATCCCAACAGAAATTCTCGGTCGAGAACTTCCGTCAGTTCGCGGACTTGGCAAGCCAATTCCATAATCCTACCGATTTTTCTTGATCAACAAAGTTTGAAAACTTCAGTTCAAGGAATACATGGTTATGTAATCTAAACTCTCATTTCAATCATTGAAACATTCTCAGAGGGCAGTATTCAGTCGTGAAGAACAAAAAACCTTTCTCGTCAGAGCAATTTCCAAAGTGATTGAAACTTTCATGACTTTCGTCACTAGGTGAAGATAAACCTGATCAAAGCGAAACGCTTTACCAACACATGATTTCGAGTAAAAGATAAGCAATGAATATTCAGCTCGAAATACCAAGTGTATATGATCTAGTTTATATAGCATACGACTTTTGTCTCATAAGAAGTAGGAGGAGAATAGATAGACTTTCGAGTGATATATAAGTTTAAGTCTTCACATATCTTTTTGTTGATGAAGTTCCACGGTTCCTTGGTGTAGATCTTCGTCGTTGTCGTTGAATCACCATGATGTCCTTGAGCTCAACTACACTTTTCCTATCCTAGTCCGAGACTTAGCTAATAGGCTAGAAATCAAGACTTTATAGTTTTGATCACTAACATTGACAAACATGCTTGATATAGCAATACATGCGAGGTTGACCGAGCTATGCTCTAACAATCTCCCCCTTTGCCAATTTTAGTGACAAAACTATTAATACATATGGAATACAAAAAAGATAAACTTTAGTGGCTCCTATTCCATAGTCCAATCTTCAACGTTCCTTGAAATCTTCGTCCTTCCAAGTACTCCAATGATCCCAAAGGTTGTAAGTTTAGTATTACCGTTGTTGAAGATCTGAATCTATAACAATGAGAGAAATCGAGATTCTCGATCATTATCATAAAGTGTCATAGTATTATTATGAACATCAAAGTCCAATTGCATCACGAATTTAACAATAATACTATGGTGATATGTATCACTCCCTCTTAGTCAATACTCCATCTCGATCATGGAAACCACTCCCCCTTACACAATGATCCGAAAACCATATGTATTTGTAGTGTGACCTACAATATTTCTCCCCCTTTTTGTCAATAATATTGGCAAAGGTACAAGAACGGGTTCATAATGAAATTTCCACAAGAGACATTTCATGACCAAAAGAAAGCCAACATATCATCTTAATTTAGATGCAATATTATAGCCTAAGATAACAACATTCATCAAGGAGTTTTAAGACGCAAGATAACCCCTATGAAATTCCACAACCGCAATTCCCGCAAGATATTACCATTAAGCACAAGTTCAAAAGAACTCTCCCCCATTTGATGTCATTCCCAAAGGAACAACAAGAGCGACCTTAATTTCGAAGGAAAAGAAGGATTTTTATTTGGACACCAAAAACCATGTGAATGATTTTTTATATCCAAAACTCAACAAAAATACTCACAAGTAAACCCATGAATATTCTAATTGGAATACGTAATTAAATCAAAACCACAAAAGTGATCAATTTAATTGAAAGTGCTCAACATAAGTAAACTCACGGAGCAACATGCTACGACTAAGTTAATCATATGGAGGTGACTAACTTAACCATTCAAGTACTCAACATAAGGAAAACCTTATGGAATACGTGACTACATTAACCAATAGAACATGATAGTGTAGCCGTTCATATACTCAACCCAAGAGCTTGTGGGATATATGAAAACACAACTAGATTAATTACAAGAGAGCCTATAATTAATCTAATTGAAAAGAAAACAACCAAACTAATTACCGAAGTAATCAATTTAATTATTTTGGGTTCAACATAAGAGATTATGGAACCCCGACTAAGATTATCATGGAACATGACCATCTTAACCGCACATGTACTCAACATAAGAAAGAAACTTATGGAGTACAAACTAAATAACCAAGTATGATTAATTTAGTTCATAATGCTCAACATATAACATCTTACGGAACAACCAACAAAGCCAAGGTTAATCGACTTAGTTGTGAGGTGCTCAACATAAGACACGCAATGGAGCCTTCACGGTAAAAATAGCAAAATGGATCAATGAAGATCAATACCGTGGTTAACATACAAGTATCTATTCTATCTTTGCATCATTATATGCATAACAACATAATAGACTTTATCCTTGTCACACAAAAGATTTAATCCAATTTTCCATCAATTACATGATTGTATAGGCATAACTTTTGTATATGTCAAAAGTTCATTCGTCCTTTCATCAATACGAATACCAATTCATGGATGACTTTAATTTTGACCGCAATATGGGACCTTCACGTTCACGGACGCAAACAATACATATCCCATAAAAGTATTGCAATATAACAATCCAAGAAAATACTGCAATAATCATCATCCTCCAAATATTTTTAGAATTTAAAGCAATAAACCTAAAAAATAAGCATAAGAAGATGAAAACAAAAATAGCTATGTGTAGTCACAATCATTGCTATTCAAAGCACTAGTTATTCTTTCATCTAATCCAAAAAGAAGACATCCTAGACGACAATGCCTTTGAGAAATTCAGCATCATTCCCAAACTCCTTGTTGTCAACAACCATTGGAACATACGGTTCACGAAGATAGGAGTTTATATCAACGAACTGTCTTGGCTGACTATGTCATATCAGGGATCTCTGAATTTCTAAGGACTTTGACACAAAAGCCTTTATTTCACGAATCTCCTTTCTTACTTCCTTCAAGTTATCAAGAACATCAGAAAACTTCTGAGAGTTAGAAGAAACTGCCTTTGGCTTTCTTGTATTCCTCCTTTTTATTTTTCGGGATGGAGTTAGAATAGATTTTTCTTTTTCCTTGATTGATGGCTTAACAATCATGTTGACATCACTTATCTCCATAGACATGCTTTGAGAACAGTTATAACCAACTGATTTTTGTGTATGGAAATCACAATATCATCAGGTCTAGAGATAAAAAGGATATCAAGAAGGAAAAAGGAATGTAGGGTCCGAAACCTATAAACAGGTTCGTGGTCGTCCAACTCTAAACCCTATAAAGAGTAGAATTGTCGATAATGACCCTTTATTTTGTTTGAAAGACAAAAACAACAACCCTAAAGAAAAACTTTTCTACAATCCTGCACGTTTGCGATCTTGTCTCTTTCGATCAGGCACACGAGACAAGATTTGCACAAGAACACAATTAATTTGTGCTGTGGTGAACAACAATTTGTCCACCACTTTCCTCAAGAGAGGAATCTTCAGGCTTCTGTCTATCAAAACGATTTGACTATACTTTCTTTTCAAATGGTCTAATTATATCCCTGGAAACCAACTTCTTTGATGAAGATAAGATCCTACATACCTTTGCGGTCTTCTGAGCAAGTTCCAACTTTCTTGCTAATCGATCTGCTCTTCGTTGAAGTTTATTAGCGTGCCTCATTTGATGCTTGTACTTGTAACATATAGATAGTTCGTGACCCTTCATCGAACAAAACGAGCACGTCAATCTTGGATAATATTCAGGTATCTGTGGTGCGACAGCAGCTAAACACATAATTGATCCTGAAACATCACGATCAGAGTTTCCATAGGATAAATCAATCGAATCTTCCAGCTTAATTGGGTTTCCTTCTTCCCTGAACCCATTGAGGTTGATATATGTATTGCTACAAGTATCAAAATCGATGTTTTCACCAAGAAGCCCTACACTTGATTTCCTATCTTCATCGAAATCATAGGTTTCATACATTTCATCAAGTCTTACAGCTAGACCTTTGTTCCCAGTGTATTTTCTGCGATTAGGGCATTCGTTTGCAAAATGGCCAAACCCCTTACACTTAAAGCACTGAGGCATGTCCTCGTCATCAGCCTCGTCAGCATCCCTGTTTTTAGGAGGTACGCGACCGTGAGGTTTGTCTGATGACCTAGGTTTGTCTCTTGAAAACCGTTTACTTCTCTTCAACAGAAGATCTCTAATCTGTCTTGTGATCAACGAGACCGACTTGTCAAGGTCTTCATCTGAAAAATCATTCTCAGACTGATCATCCTCCGAGACATGAACACTTTTACCTTTGGCAAGTAATTTAGTGCGCTTCTGTGCTTTAAAGGCAACATCCTTACCGACTTTGGATGTATGCTCATGATCAAAGATATTTAGCTTCCCAACCAAGGTGTTTCTGGAGAGATTATTAAGGTTATTCCCCTCAACGATGGAATGCTTCTTAGACTCGTATCTGGATGGCATCGATCTGAGAATTTTCATCACAATGTCTATTTCAGGAATAGTCTTACCCAATGCAAAAGATGCATTAAAAATTTCAGACACTTTGTGATTAAGCTCATCAAATGTTTCTTCATCTGCCATACGAAGGTTCTCCCAATCGGAATTAAGGTTTTGAAGACTAGATTCCTTTTCATTGGAGTTTCTTCAAATACGGTTTCTAAGATATCCCAAGCATCTTTAGACCTAGTGCAATTAGACACATGATGTTGAAGACTTGGGGCAATGGCATGTATGATAGCATTCAGCCCTTCAGAATTCTGCTTTGCAGCAAGAATCTCTGCAGCATTATATTCACCAATATTCTTGGGAACAGTTCCGTTTCCGGCTGCAACAACGGGCACATCATATCCAATGACTACATATACCCACGATTGAAAATCACGCGATTGAAGAAAAGCTCGCATAACAATTTTCCACCATAAGTAATTTGAGCCATTGAAGACTGGTGGTACGTTAATAGAGATAGCACCTCTGTCCATAGAGTCAGATCGCTACAAACACAGACTGGTAAGGTGTTTAACGTGTTTGCCTGCTCTGATACCAATTGAAAAAGTGGGGGTCTAACACCACCACCCAATAATCCACTTAGCAATCTGTATGGACTAACTCCGAAATGCTTTTGCTAGAGAATCAACTAGATAGTCATACTCAATCTAGATAAAAGTATCTCAAGGAGTTAATATCTTTCTCTTGATTTGATTTCTAATCAAGCTAAAATCAATAGCGAGTCTTTATCAAATGCAAGGAATAACTTGGACGGTACCAAAGACCAATGTCCAAGGATCAATCAATATCAATCAACAACCAAAGGTTGGATTTCCAATTGATGATCACGAACGCACAACCTGTATTATTTCTATTATATAAAATATAATGCGGAAAAGAAATAACACAGACACCAGAAGTTTTGTTAACGAGGATACCGCAAATGCAGAAAAACCCCGGGACCTAGTACAGATTGAATACACACTGTATTAAGCCGCTACAGACACTAGCCTACTGCAAACTAACTTCGGACTGATCTATAGTTGAACTCCTACCAATCTCCCACTGATACAAGGTACAGTTGTACTCCTACGCCTCTGATCCCAGCAGGACACTGCGTACTTGATTCCCTTAGCTGATCTCACCCACAACTAAGAGTTGCTGCAACCCAAAATCACAGACTTGATAATAAACGAATCTGTCTCTAAGTCGTTAACTCGAGTTTAGACAAGAAACTCAAGAGTTAATGGAGATCGACTCTAGCGAGTGCACAAGTAGCACACAGATGTGTGGGGATTAGGTTTGCTCAATGCTAGATGTCTCCTTTGTATAGCCTTCAAATCAGTATTTTGCCTTAGGTACAAAGAAAACTCTATCCATCGTTAGATGAAAACCTGATTTAGATTCAAGCCAATATCTCTCAACTGTTAGATCGAAAGACATAGCTTGTCACATACACTTGGGTACACATTTACTGGGTTTGAGAAAACCATGCCAAAACGAGTACACGTATGTTGGTTCAACATGATAACCCAAAAGGTCAACCATATGAGCATATTATATTAATCATGTTCTTCTTCACCATAAATAGTTCAATTGACTCAAATGAACTAGTTAAGAGTGGTTCAATTGCTATGAGATCTTATGTAACTGCACAAGACACAATTGAAACAAAGATGATTCGATTCGATTAGAATCAGCTCATGAACATTATAGCCACGGTTTGCATAAAACATTCCTTAATAATTAATGTTTCATATTCAGAGCACATCTTTAGATCATAACCTCTTAAGTTCACAAACAAGTTCGCGGACTTAAGTTAATCGGTTGAGTTTTCCAAACTCAGCAGAAATTCTCGGGTCGAGAACTTCCGCCAGTTCGCGGGATGGGTTCGCGGACTGAGTTCGCGGACTTAGCACACAAACGAGTTTTGGAAATCCCAACAGAAATTATCGGTCGAGAACTTTTTTCAGTTCGCGGACTGAGTCTTCGGACTGGGTTCGCGGACTTGGCAAGCCAATTCCACAATCTTATCGATTTCTCTTGATCAACAAAGTTCGAAAACTTCGGTTCAAGGAATACATGGTTATGTAATCTAAATTCTCATTTCAATCATTGAAACATTCTCAGAGGGCGATATTCCGTCGTGAAGAACAACAAACCTTTCTCTTCAGAGCAATTTCCAAAGTGATTGAAACTTTCATGAATTTCGTCACTAGGTGAAGATAAACCTGATCAAAGCGAAACGTTTTACGAACACATGATTTCGAGTAAAAGATAAGCAATGAATACTCATCTCGAAATATCAAGTGTATATGATCTAGTCTATATAGCATACGAATTTTGTCTCATAAGAAGTAGGAGAAGAATAGATAGACTTGCGAGTGATAGATAAGTTCAAGTCTTCACATACCTTTTTGTTGATGAAGTTCCACGGTTCCTTGGTGTAGATCTTCGTCGTTGTCGTTGAATCACCATGATGTCCTTGAGCTCAATTACACTTTTCCTATTCTAGTCCGAGACTTAGCTAATAGGCTAGAAATCAAGACTTTATAGTTTTGATTACTAACATTTAAAAGTATGCTTGATATAACAACGCATGCGAGTTTGACCGAGCTATGCTCTAACAAAATTCGAACAACCCAAAAAATTTAATGCAACTGTTTCAAATGATTGAAATTTAATGCAACCCTAAAAATTTAATCCAAGCCAATCATGAAAATTTAATGCAACCCTAAAAATTTAATCCAAGCCAATCATCAAAATTTAATGCTACCAAATCATCAAACGAATTAAATGCAATGATTGAAATTTTTTTAAAACGAATTTAATGCAACCCAATCATCGAACCCTAAATTTACTGCAAATTAAGATGAACCAATTAAAAAAAATTAAAGAAATCAGTTAGAAACCCGTGAAACACATCGAGAAGGTATTAACAGAGCTTAAGAAGCTCTATCTATTGATGAAAGAGCTCAATTTGTTAATGATGTAACAGAGCTTAAGAAACTCGATCTATTGATGGAGAAGAAATCGATATGTAATGATAAACTTAAGAAACTCGATCTGTTGATGATGTTGGGTGATGGTGGTTTGATTGATGGTGTTTCGGGAGATGGAGGAGGTGTTTTCTGTGGTTCTAAGAAAAATAAAAGAAGATAAGAAAAATAAAAGAAATGGTGGAGGAGGTTAAGGAAAGAAAAGAAAAGGATAAAAAGGAAAAATAAAATAAAAAAATGGACGGTTAGAGATTGATGTAAGGTAGAAATGGACGGTTAGAGATTGAAATGGAAGTTGTGATGCACTAATTTTTTCTCATGGCCCTTTCACAACTCTTAGAAATTGTCAACGTAGGGGTCTTTTTGCCTTGCTAAACTTTTTCACTTCTGCAATTTTTTTCACTTTTGCTAAATTTTTTTCACTTCTGCTAAGTTTTTTCACTTCTGCTAAATTTTTTCACTCCTGCTAAGTTTTTTCACTTCTGCTAAATTTGTTCACTTCTCGAAGTTTGCGAATTCTTGTGTGATTAGGGTTTTTGAGAATATTCCCATGGGATCTTGCCCGGAAACGGCTAAAGATTCATCGTTCTTACGAAGTTCCAGACTTATGATAGTCCTCTCATGGACAGGTTTCGATCTCGGAGCCAGTTTGTTTCTCGAAGTCGACGAATTCGTGTGTGTTTAGGGTTTTTGAGAATATTCGTATGGAATCCTCCCCGGAAACTGCTAAAGATTCATCGTTCTTATGAAGTTCCAGACTTATAGTAGTCCTCTCATGGCCAGGATTCGATCTCCGAGCCAGTTTTTTTCTCGAAGTCGACGATTTCGTGTGTGTTTAGGGTTTTTGAGAATATTCCCATGGAATCTTGCCCGGAATATGCTAAAGATTCATCGTTCTTACGAATTTCTAGACTTATAGTAGTCCTCTCATGGACAGGTTTTGATTTCGGAGCCAGGTTGTTTCTCGAAGTCGACGAATTCGTGTATGTTTAGGGTTTTTGAGAATATTCCCATGGAATCCTCCCCGGAAACTGCTAAACATTGTTCGTTCTTACGAAGTTCCATACTTATAGTAGTCCTCTCATGTCCAGGTTTCGATCTCGGAGCCAGGTTGTTTCTCGAAGTCCAACAATTCGTGTGTGTTTAGGGTTTTTGAGAATATTCCCATGGAATCCTCCCCGGAAACTGCTAAAGATTCATCGTTCTTATGAAGTTCCAGACTTATAGTAGTCCTCTCATGGCCAGGTTTTAATCTCGGAGCCAGTTTGTTTCTCGAAGTCGACGAATTCGTGTGTGTTTAAGGTTTTTGAGGATATTCCCATGGAATCTTGCCCGGAAACTGCTAAAGAATCATCGTTCTTACGAAGTTCCAGACTTATATAGTCCTCTCATGGCCAGGTTTCGATCTCCGAGCCAGTTTGTTTCTCGAAGTCGATGAATTCGTGTGTGTTTAGGGTTTTTGAGAATATTCACATGGAATCTTGCCCGTAAACTGCTAAAGATTCATCGTTCTTACGAAGTTCCAGACTTATAGTAGTCCTCTCATGGCCAGGTTTCGATCTCGGAGCCAGTTTGTTTCTCGAAGTCGACGAATTCGTGTGTGTTTAGGGATTTTGAGAATATTCCCATTGAATCTTGCCCGAAAACTTCTAAAGATTCATCGTTCTTACGAAGTTCCAGACTTATTGTAGTCCTCTCAAGGACAGGTTTCGATCTCGGAGCCAGTTTGTTTCTCGAAGTCGACGAATTCGTGTGTGTTTAGGGTTTTTGAGAATATTCCCATGGAATCTTGCCCGGAAACTGCTAAAGATTCATCGTTCCAGACTTATAGTAGTCCTCTCATGGTTAGGTTTCAATATCCGAGCCAGTTTGTTTCTCGAAGTCGACGAATTCGTGTGTGTTTAGGGTTTTTGAGAATATTCCCATGGAATGTTTCCCGGAAACTGTTAAAGATTCATCGTTCTTACGAAGTTCCAGACTTATAGTAGTCCTCTCATGGCCAGGTTTCGATCTCGGAGCCAGTTTGTTTCTAGAAGTCGACGAATTCGTGTGTGTTTAGGGTTTTTGAGAATATTCCCATGGAATCTTACCCGGAAACTGCTAAAGATTCATCGTTCTTACGAAGTTCCAGACTTATAGTAGTCCTCTTATGACTAGGTTTCGATCTCGGAGCCAGTTTGTTTCACGAAGTTGACGAATTCGTGTGTGTTTAGGGTTTCTGAGAATATTCCCATGGAATCTTGCCCGGAAACTGCTAAATATTCATCGTTCTTACGAAGTTCCAGACTTATAGTAGTCCTATCATGGTCAGGTTTGAATCTCAGAGGCAGTTTGTTTCTCGAAGTCGACGAATTCTTGTGTATTTAGGGTTTTTGAGAATACTCGCATGGAATCTTTCCCAGAAACTGCTAAGGATTCATCGTTCTTACGAAGTTCCGGACTTATAGTAGTCCTCTCATGGCCAGGTTTCGATCTCGGAGCCAGTTTGTTTCTCGAAGTCGACGAATTCGTGTGTGTTTAGGGTTTTTGAGAATATTCCCATGGAATCTTTCCCGGAAACTGCTAAAGATTCATCGTTCTTACGAAGTTCCAGACTTATGATAGTCCTATCATGGACAGGTTTCGATCTCGGAGCCAGTTTGTTTCTCGAAGTCGACGAATTCTTGTGTGTTTAGGGTTTTTGAGAATATTCGTATGGAATCCTCCCCGGAAACTGCTAAAGATTCATCGTTCTTATGAAGTTCCAGACTTATAGTAGTCCTCTCATGGCCAGGATTCGATCTCCGAGCCAGTTTTTTTCTCGAAGTCGACGATTTCGTGTGTGTTTAGGGTTTTTGAGAATATTCCCATGGAATCTTGCCCGGAATATGCTAAAGATTCATCGTTCTTACGAATTTCTAGACTTATAGTAGTCCTCTCATGGACAGGTTTTGATTTCGGAGCCAAGTTGTTTCTCGAAGTCGACGAATTCGTGTATGTTTAGGGTTTTTGAGAATATTCCCATGGAATCCTCCCCGGAAACTGCTAAAGATTGTCCGTTCTTACGAAGTTCCATACTTATAGTAGTCCTCTCATGTCCAGGTTTCGATCTCGGAGCCAGGTTGTTTCTCGAAGTCCAACAATTCGTGTGTGTTTAGGGTTTTTGAGAATATTCCCATGGAATCCTCCCCGGAAACTGCTAAAGATTCATCGTTCTTATGAAATTCCAGACTTATAGTAGTCCTCTCATGGCCAGGTTTTAATCTCGGAGCCAGTTTGTTTCTCGAAGTCGACGAATTCGTGTGTGTTTAAGGTTTTTGAGGATTTTCCCATGGAATCTTGCCCGGAAACTGCTAAAGAATCATCGTTCTTACAAAGTTCCAGACTTATATAGTCCTCTCATGGCCAGGTTTCGATCTCCGAGCCAGTTTGTTTCTCGAAGTCGACGAATTCGTGTGTGTTTAGGGTTTTTGTGAATATTCACATGGAATCTTGCCCGTAAACTGCAAAAGATTCATCGTTCTTACGAAGTTCCAGACTTATAGTAGTCCTCTCATGGCCAGGTTTCGATCTCGGAGCCAGTTTGTTTCTCGAAGTCGACGAATTCGTGTGTGTTTAGGGATTTTGAGAATATTCCCATTGAATCTTGCCCGAAAACTGCTAAAGATTCATCGTTCTTACGAAGTTCCAGACTTATTGTAGTCCTCTCAAGGACAGGTTTCGATCTCGGAGCCAGTTTGTTTCTCGAAGTAGACGAATTCGTGTGTGTTTAGGGTTTTTGAGAATATTCCCATGGAATCTTGCCCGGAAACTGCTAAAGATTCATCGTTCCAGACTTATAGTAGTCCTCTCATGGCTAGGTTTCAATATCCGAGCCAGTTTGTTTCTCGAAGTCGACGAATTCGTGTGTGTTTAGGGTTTTTGAGAATATTCCCATGGAATGTTTCCCGGAAACTGTTAAAGATTCATCGTTCTTACGAAGTTCCAGACTTATAGTAGTCCTCTCATGGCCAGGTTTCGATCTCGGAGCCAGTTTGTTTCTAGAAGTCGACGAATTCGTGTGTGTCTAGGGTTTTTGAGAATATTCCCATGGAATCTTACCCGGAAACTGCTAAAGATTCATCATTCTTACGAAGTTCCAGACTTATTGTAGTCCTCTTATGACTAGGTTTCGATCTCGGAGCCAGTTTGTTTCACGAAGTTGACGAATTCGTGTGTGTTTAGGGTTTCTGAGAATATTCCCATGGAATCTTGCCCGGAAACTGCTAAATATTCATCGTTCTTACGAAGTTCCAGACTTATAGTAGTCCTCTCATGGTCAGGTTTGAATCTCAGAGGCAGTCTGTTTCTCGAAGTCGACGAATTCTTGTGTATTTAGGGTTTTTGAGAATACTCCCATGGAATCTTTCCCAGAAACTGCTAAGGATTCATCGTTCTTACGAAGTTCCGGACTTATAGTAGTCTTCTCATGGCCAGGTTTCGATCTCGGAGCCAGTTTGTTTCTCGAAGTCGACGAATTCGTGTGTGTTTAGGGTTTTTGAGAATATTCCCATGGAATCTTTCCCGGAAACTGTTAAAGATTCATCGTTCTTACGAAGTTCCAGACTTATAGTAATCCTCTTATGGCCAGGTTTTGATCTCGGAGCCAGTTTGTTTCTCGAAGTCGACGAATTCGTGTGTGTTTAGGGTTTTTGAGAATATTCCCATGGAATCTTGCCCGGAAACTGCTAAAGATTCATCGTTCTTACGAAGTTCCAGACTTATAGTAGTCCTCTCATGGTCAGGTTTGAATCTCAGAGCCAGTTTGTTTCTCGAAGTCGACGAATTCTTGTGTATTTAGGGTTTTTGAGAATACTCCCGTGGAATCTTGCCCGGAAACTGCTAGGGATTCATCGTTCTTACGAAGTTCCAGACTTATAGTAGTCCTCTTATGGACCTGTTTCGATCTCGGAGCCAGTTTGTTTCTTGAAGTCGACGAATTCTTGTGTGTTTAGGGTTTTTGAGAATACTCCCATGGAATCTTGCCCGGAAACTTCTAAAGATTCATCGTTCTTACTATGGTACAGACTTATAGTAATCCTCTTATGGCCAGGTTTCGATCTCGGAGCCAGTTTGTTTCTCCAAGTCGACGAATTCGTGTGTGTTTAGGGTTTTTGAGAATATTCCCATGGAATTTTTCCCGGAATATGCTAAAGATTCATCGTTCTTACGAATTTCTAGACTTATAGTAGTCCTCTCATTGCCAGGTTTTGATTTCGGAGCCAGCTTGTTTCTCGAAGTCGACGAATTTGTGTATGTTTAGGGTTTTTGAGAATATTCCCATGGAATCCTCCCTAGAAACTGCTAAAGATTGTTCGTTCTTACAAAGTTCTATACTTATAGTAGTTCTCTCATGGCCAGGTTTCGATCTCGGAGCCAGGTTGTTTCTCGAAGTCCAACAATTCGTGTGTGTTTAGGGTTATTGAGAATATTCCCATGGAATCCTCCCCGGGAAATTCTAAAGATTCATCGTTCTTACGAAGTTCCAGACTTATAGTAGTCCTCTCATGGCCAGGTTTCAATCTCAGAGCCAGTTTGTTTCTCGAAGTCGACGAATTCGTGTGTGTTTAAGGTTTTTGAGGATATTCCCATGGAATCTTGCCCGGAAACTGCTAAAGAATCATCGTTCTTACGAAATTCCAGACTTATGTAGTCTTCTCATGGCCAGGTTTCGATCTCCGACCCAGTTTGTTTCTCGAAGTCGACGAATTCGTGTGTGTTTAGGGTTTTTGAGAATATTCACATGGAATCTTGCCCTGAAACTGCTAAAGATTCATCGTTCTTACGAGGTTCCAGACTTATAGTAGTCCTCTCATGGTCAGGTTTCGATCTCGGAGCCAGTTTGTTTCTCGAAGTCGATGAATTCGTGTGTGTTTAGGGATTTTGAGAATATTCCCATTGAATCTTGCCCGAAAA
>NW_020627707.1:476689-479112 GCF_003573695.1 Papaver somniferum | reverse complement strand
CCAGTTTGTTTCTCGAAGTCGACGAATTCGTGTGTGTTTAGGGTTTTTGAGAATATTCCCATGGAATCTTACCCGGAAACTGCTAAAGATTCATCGTTCTTACGAAGTTCCAGACCTATAGTAGTCCTCTTATGGCTAGGTTTCGATCTCGGAGCCAGTTTGTTTCACGAAGTTGACGAATTCGTGTGTGTTTAGGGTTTCTGAGAATATTCCCATGGAATCTTGCCCGGAAACTGCTAAATATTCATCGTTCTTACGAAGTTCCAGACTTATAGTAGTCCTCTCATGGTCAGGTTTGAATCTCGGAGCCAGTTTGTTTCTCGAAGTCGACGAATTCTTGTGTATTTAGGGTTTTTGAGAATACTCCCATGGAATCTTTCCCAGAAACTGCTAAGGATTCATCGTTCTTACGAAGTTCCGGACTTATAGTAGTCCTCTCATGGCCAGGTTTCGATCTCGGAGCCAGTTTGTTTCTCGAAGTCGACGAATTCGTGTGTGTTTAGGGTTTTTGAGAATATTTCCATGGAATCTTGCCCGGAAATTGCTAAAGATTCATCGTTCTTACGAAGGTCCAGACTTATAGTAATCCTCTTATGGCCAGGTTTTGATCTCGGAGCCAGTTTGTTTCTCGAAGTCGACGAATTCGTGTGTTTAGGGTTTTTGAGAATATTCCCATGGAATCTTGCCCGGAAACAGCTAAAGATTCATCGTTCTTACGAAGTTCCAGACTTATAGTAGTCCTCTCATGGTCAGGTTTGAATCTCAGAGCCAGTTTGTTTCTCGAAATCAACGAATTCTTGTGTATTTAGGGTTTTTGAGAATACTCCCGTGGAATCTTGCCCGGAAACTGCTAGGGATTCATCGTTCTTACGAAGTTCCAGACTTATAGTAGTCCTCTTATGGCCATGTTTCGATCTCGGAGCCAGTTTGTTTCTTGAAGTCGACGAATTCTTGTGTGTTTTAGGGTTTTTGAGAATACTCCCATGGAATCTTGCCCGGAAACTGCTAAAGATTCATCGTTCTTACGATGGTACAGACTTATAGTAATCCTCTTATGGCCAGGTTTCGATCTCGGAGCCAGTTTGTTTCTCCAAGTCGACGAATTCGTGTGTGTTTAGGGTTTTTAAGAATATTCCCATGGAATCTTGCCAGGAATATGCTAAAGATTCATCGTTCTTACGAATTTCTAGACTTATAGTAGTCCTCTCATGGCCAGGTTTTGATTTCGGAGCCAGGTTGTTTCTCGAAGTCGACGAATTTGTGTATGTTTAGGATTTTTGAGAATATTCCCATGGAATCCTCCCTGGAAACTGCTAAAGATTGTTCGTTCTTACAAAGTTCCATACTTATAGTAGTCCTCTCATGGCCAGGTTTCGATCTCGGAGCCAGGTTGTTTCTCGAAGTCCAACAATTCGTGTGTGTTTAGGGTTTTTGAGAATATTCCCATGGAATCCTCCCCGGAAACTGCTAAAGATTCATCGTTCTTACGAAGTTCCAGACTTATAGTAGTCCTCTCATGGCCAGGTTTCAATCTCGGAGCCAGTTTGTTTCTTGAAGTCGACGAATTCGTGTGTGTTTAAGGTTTTTGAGGATATTCCCATGGAATCTTTCCCGGAAACTTCTAAAGAATCATCGTTCTTACGAAGCTCCAGACTTATGTAGTCTTCTCATGGCCAGGTTTCGATCTCCGAGCCAGTTTGTTTCTCGAAGTCGACGAATTCGTGTGTGTTTAGGGTTTTTGAGAATATTCACATGGAATCCTCCCCGGAAACTGCTAAAGATTCATCGTTTTTACGAAGTTCCAGACTTATAGTAGTCCTCTCATGGTCAGGTTTCGATCTCGGAGCCAGTTTGTTTCTCGAAGTCGACGAATTCGTGTGTGTTTAGGGATTTTGAGAATATTCCCATTGAATCTTTCCCGAAAACTGCTAAAGATTCATCGTTCTTACGAAGTTCCAGACTTATTGTAGTCCTCTCAAGGCCAGGTTTCGATCTCGGAGCCAGTTTGTTTCTTGAAGTCGACGAATTCGTGTGTGTTTAGGGTTTTTGAGAATACTCCCATGGAATCTTGCCCGGAAACTGCTAAAGATTCACCGTTCTTACGAAGGTCCAGACTTATAGTAGTCCTCTTATAGCCAGGTTTCGACCTCGGAGCCAGTTTGTTTCTCGAAGTCGACCAATTCGTGTGTGTTTAGGGTTTTTGATAATATTCCAATGGAATCTTGCCCGGAATATGCTAAAGATTCATCGTTCTTACGAATTTCTAGACTTATAGTAGTCCTCTCATGGCCAGGTTTTGATTTTGGAGCCAGGTTGTTTCTCGAAGTCGACGAATTCGTGTATGTTTAGGGTTTTTGAGAATATTCCCATGGAATCCTCCCCGGAAACTGCTAAAGATTGTTCGTTCTTACGAAGTTCCATAC
>NW_020627707.1:471441-476145 GCF_003573695.1 Papaver somniferum | reverse complement strand
CCCGGAAACTGCTAAAGATTCATCGTTCTTACGAAGTTGCAGACTTATAGTAGTCCTCTCATGGTCAGGTTTGAATCTCAGAGCCAGTTTGTTTCTCGAAGTCGACGAATTCTTGTGTATTTATGGTTTTTGAGAATACTCCCGTGGAATGTTGCCCGGAAACTGCTAGGGATTCATCGTTCTTACGAAGTTCCAGACTTATAGTAGTCCTCTTATGGCCAGGTTTTGATCTCGGAGCTAGTTTGTTTCTCGAAGTCGACCAATTCGTGTGTGTTTAGGGTTTTTGAGAATATTCCCATGGAATCTTGCCCGGAATATGCTAAAGATTCATCGTTCTTACGAATTTCTAGACTTATAGTAGTCCTCTCATGGCCAGGTTTTGATTTCGGAGCCAGGTTGTTTCTCGAAGTCGACGAATTCGTGTATGTTTAGGGTTTTTGAGAATATTCCCATGGAATCCTCCCCGGAAACTGCTAAAGATTGTTCGTTCTTACGAAGTTCCATACTTATAGTAGTCCTCTCATGGCCAGGTTTCGATCTCGGAGCCAGGTTGTTTCTCGAAGTCCAACAATTCGTGTGTGTTTAGGGTTTTTGAGAATATTCCCATGGAATCTCCCCGGAAACTGCTAAAGATTCATCGTTCTTACGAAGTTCCAGACTTATAGTAGTCCTCTCATGGCCAGGTTTCAATCTCGGAGCCAGTTTGTTTCTCGAAGTCGACGAATTCGTGTGTGTTTAAGGTTTTTGAGGATATTCCCATGGAATCTTGCCCGGAAACTGCTAAAGAATCATCGTTCTTACGAAGTTCCAGACTTATGTAGTCCTCTCATGGCCAGGTTTCGATCTCCGAGCCAGTTTCTTTCTCGAAGTCGACGAATTCGTGTGTATTTAGGGCTTTTGAGAATATTCACATGGAATCTTGCCCGAAAACTGCTAAAGATTCATCGTTCTTACGAAGTTCCAGACTTATAGTAGTCCTCTCGTAGCTAGGTTTCGATCTCGGAGCCAGTTTGTTTCTCGAAGTCGACGAATTCGTGTGTGTTTAGGGATTTTGAGAATATTCCCATTGAATCTTGCCCGAAAACTGCTAAAGATTCATCGTTCTTACGAAGTTCCAGACTTATTGTAGTCCTCTCAAGGCCAGGTTTCGATCTCGGAGCCAGTTTGTTTCTTGAAGTCGACGAATTCGTGTGTGTTTAGGGTTTTTGAGAATACTCCCATGGAATCTTGCCCGGAAACTGCTAAAGATTCATCGTTCTTACGAAGGTCCAGACTTATAGTAGTCCTCTTATAGCCAGGTTTCGATCTCGGAGCCAGTTTGTTTCTCGAAGTCGACCAATTCGTGTGTGTTTAGGGTTTTTGATAATATTCCAATGGAATCTTGCCCGGAATATGCTAAAGATTCATCGTTCTTACGAATTTCTAGACTTATAGTAGTCCTCTCATGGCCAGGTTTTGATTTTGGAGCCAGGTTGTTTCTCGAAGTCGACGAATTCGTGTATGTTTAGGGTTTTTGAGAATATTCCCATGGAATCCTCCCCGGAAACTGCTAAAGATTGTTCGTTCTTACGAAGTTCCATACATATAGTAGTCCTCTCATGGCCAGGTTTCGATCTCGGAGCCAGGTTGTTTCTCGAAGTCCAACAATTCGTGTGTGTTTAGGGTTTTTGAGAATATTCCCATGGAATCTCCCCTGAAACTGCTAAAGATTCATCGTTCTTACGAAGTTCCAGACTTATAGTAGTCCTCTCATGGCCAGGTTTCAATCTCGGAGCCAGTTTGTTTCTCGAAGTCGATGAATTCGTGTGTGTTTAAGGTTTTTGAGGATATTCCCATGGAATCTTGCCCGGAAACTGCTAAAGAATCATCGTTCTTACGAAGTTCCAGACTTATGTAGTCCTCTCATGGCCAGGTTTCGATCTCCGAGCCAGTTTCTTTCTCGAAGTCGATGAATTCGTGTGTATTTAGGGCTTTTGAGAATATTCACATGGAATCTTGCCCGAAAACTGCTAAAGATTCATCGTTCTTACGAAGTTCCAGACTTATAGTAGTCCTCTCGTAGCTAGGTTTCGATCTCGGAGCCAGTTTGTTTCTCGAAGTCGACGAATTCGTGTGTGTTTAGGGATTTTGAGAATATTCCCATTGAATCTTGCCCGAAAACTGCTAAAGATTCATCGTTCTTACGAAGTTCCAGACTTATTGTAGTCCTCCCAAGGCCAGGTATCGATCTCGAAGCCAGTTTGTTTCTCGAACTCGACGAATTCGTGTGTCTTTAGGGTTTTTGAGAATATTCCCATGGAATCTTGCCCGGAAACTGCTAAAGATTCATCGTTCCAGACTTATAGTAGTCCTCTCATGGCCAGGTTTCAATCTCGGAGCCAGTTTGTTTCTCGAAGTCGACGAATTCGTGTGTGTTTAAGGTTTTTGAGGATATTCCCATGGAATCTTGCCCGGAAACTGCTAAAGAATCATCGTTCTTACGAAGTTCCAGACTTATGTAGTCCTCTCATGGCCAGGTTTCGATCTCCGAGCCAGTTTCTTTCTCGAAGTCGATGAATTCGTGTGTATTTAGGGCTTTTGAGAATATTCACATGGAATCTTGCCCGAAAACTGCCAAAGATTCATCGTTCTTACGAAGTTCCAGACTTATAGTAGTCCTCTCGTAGCTAGGTTTCGATCTCAGAGCCAGTTTGTTTCTCGAAGTCGACGAATTCGTGTGTGTTTAGGGTTTTTGAGAATATTCCGATGGAATGTTGCCCGGAAACTGTTAAAGATTCATCGTTCTTACGAAGTTCCACACTTATAGTAGTCCTCTCATGGCCAGGTTTCGATCTCGGAGCCAGTTTTTTTCTCGAAGTCGACGAATTCGTGTGTGTTTAGGGTTTTTGAGAATATTCCCATGGAATCTTACCCGGAAACTGCTAAAGATTCATCGTTCTTACGATGTTCCAGACTTATAGTAGTCCTCTTATGGCTAGGTTTCGATCTCGGAGCCAGTTTGTTTCACGAAGTTGACGAATTCGTGTGTGTTTAAGGTTTCTGAGAATATTCCCATGAAATCTTGCCCGGAAACTGCTAAATATTCATCGTTCTTACGAGGTTCCAGACTTATAGTAGTCCTCTCATGGCCAGGTTTCGATCTCGGAGCCAGTTTGTTTCTCGAAGTCGACGAATTCGTGTGTGTTTAGGAATTTTGAGAATATTCCCATTGAATCTTGCCCGAAAACTGCTAAAGATTCATCGTTATTACGAAGTTCCAGACTTATTGTAGTCCTCTCAAGGCCAGGTTTCGATCTCGGAGCCAGTTTGTTTCTCGAAGTTGACGAATTCGTGTGTGTTTAGGGTTTTTGAGAATATTCCCATGGAATCTTGCCCGGAAACTGCTAAAGATTCATCGTTCCAGACTTATAGTAGTCCTCTCATGGCTAGGTTTCAATCTCAGAGCCAGTTTGTTTCTCGAAGTCGACGAATTCGTGTGTGTTTAGGGTTTTTGAGAATATTCCCATGGAATGTTGCCCTGAAACTGTTAAAGATTCATCGTTCTTACGAAGTTCCAGACTTATAGTAGTCCTCTCATGTCCAGGTTTCGATCTCGGAGCCAGTTTGTTTCTCGAAGTCGATGAATTCGTGTGTGTTTAGGGTTTTTGAGAATATTACCATGGAATCTTACCCGGAAACTGCTAAAGATTCATCGTTCTTACGAAGTTCCATACTTATAGTAGTCCTCTCATGGCCAGGTTTCGATCTCGGAGCCAGGTTGTTTCTCGAAGTCCAACAATTCGTGTGTGTTTAGGGTTTTTGAGAATATTCCCATGGAATCCTCCCCGGAAACTGCTAAAGATTCATCGTTCTTACGAAGTTCCAGACTTATAGTAGTCCTCTCATGGCCAGGTTTCAATCTCGGAGCCAGTTTGTTTCTCGAAGTCGATGAATTCGTGTGTGTTTAAGGTTTTTGAGGATATTCCCATGGAATCTTGCCCGGAAACTGCTAAAGAATCATCGTTCTTACGAAGTTCCATACTTATGTAGTCCTCTCATGGCCAGGTTTCGATCTCCGAGCCAATTTGTTTCTCGAAGTCGACGAATTCGTGTGTGTTTAGGGTTTTTGAGAATATTCACATGGAATATTGCCCGGAAACTGCTAAAGATTCATCGTTCTTACGAAGTTCCAGACTTATAATAGTCCTCTCATGGTCAGGTTTCAATCTCAGAGCCAGTTTGTTTCTCGAAGTCGACGAATTCGTCTGTGTTTAGGGTTTTTTAGAATATTCCCATGGAATGTTACCCGGAAACTGTTAAAGATTCATCGTTCTTACGAAGTTCCAGACTTATAGTAGTCCTCTCATGGCCAGGTTTCGATCTCGGATCCAGTTTGTTTCTCGAAGTCGACGAATTCGTGTGTGTTTAGGGTTTTTGAGAATATTCCCATGGAATCTTACCCGGAAACTGCTAAAGATTCATCGTTCTTACGAAGTTCCAGACCTATAGTAGTCCTCTTATGGCTAGGTTTTGATCTCGGAGCCAGTTTGTTTCACGAAGTTGACGAATTCGTGTGTGTTTAGGGTTTCTGAGAATATTCCCATGGAATCTTGCCCGGAAACTGCTAAATATTCATCGTTCTTACGAAGTTCCAGACTTATAGTAGTCCTCTCATGGTCAGGTTTGAATCTCGGAGCCAGTTTGTTTCTCGAAGTCGACGAATTC
>NW_020627707.1:470775-471219 GCF_003573695.1 Papaver somniferum | reverse complement strand
TTCTTTCGAAGGTCCAGACTTATAGTAGTCCTCTTATGTCCAGGTTTCGATCTCGGAGCCAGTTTGTTTCTCGAAGTCGACGAATTCGTGTGTGTTTAGGGTTTTTGAGAATATTCCCATGGAATCTTGCCCGGAAACTGCTAAAGATTCATCGTTCTTACGAAGTTGCAGACTTATAGTAGTCCTCTCATGGTCAGGTTTGAATCTCAGAGCCAGTTTGTTTCTCGAAGTCGACGAATTCTTGTGTATTTATGGTTTTTGAGAATACTCCCGTGGAATCTTGCCCGGAAACTGCTAGGGATTCATCGTTCTTACGAAGTTCCAGACTTATAGTAGTCCTCTTATGGCCAGGTTTTGATCTCGGAGCTAGTTTGTTTCTCGAAGTCGACCAATTCGTGTGTGTTTAGGGTTTTTGAGAATATTCCCATGGAATCTTGCCCGGAA